>NW_027442604.1:0-96210 GCF_048569485.1 Anomaloglossus baeobatrachus
AAAATGTGTTCATTTCATGTATGCGCGAAATGCCTTAAAAATGGCTTTAAAATGGATTTGGAGCATGGAGACGATTATCTCGGGATTGCAAGATAACCAAACAAAACTTTTAGTGGATTTCTACTTATTTTATTAAATATCATCTCCACCAAACAGGACAAGCTTGCATCTGTTATAGTTTTGGAGAAAAATGTGTTCATTTCATGTATGCGCGAAATGCCTTAAAAATGGCTTTAAAATGGATTTGGAGCATGGAGACGATTATCTCGGGATTGCAAGATAACCAAACAAAACTTTTAGTGGATTTCTACTTATTTTATTAAATATCATCTCCACCAAACAGGACAAGCTTGCATCTGTTATAGTTTTGGAGAAAAATGTGTTCATTTCATGTATGCGCGAAATGCCTTAAAAATGGCTTTAAAATGGATTTGGAGCATGGAGACGATTATCTCGGGATTGCAAGATAACCAAACAAAACTTTTAGTGGATTTCTACTTATTTTATTAAATATCATCTCCACCAAACAGGACAAGCTTGCATCTGTTATAGTTTTGGAGAAAAATGTGTTCATTTCATGTATGCGCGAAATGCCTTAAAAATGGCTTTAAAATGGATTTGGAGCATGGAGACGATTATCTCGGGATTGCAAGATAACCAAACAAAACTTTTAGTGGATTTCTACTTATTTTATTAAATATCATCTCCACCAAACAGGACAAGCTTGCATCTGTTATAGTTTTGGAGAAAAATGTGTTCATTTCATGTATGCGCGAAATGCCTTAAAAATGGCTTTAAAATGGATTTGGAGCATGGAGACGATTATCTCGGGATTGCAAGATAACCAAACAAAACTTTTAGTGGATTTCTACTTATTTTATTAAATATCATCTCCACCAAACAGGACAAGCTTGCATCTGTTATAGTTTTGGAGAAAAATGTGTTCATTTCATGTATGCGCGAAATGCCTTAAAAATGGCTTTAAAATGGATTTGGAGCATGGAGACGATTATCTCGGGATTGCAAGATAACCAAACAAAACTTTTAGTGGATTTCTACTTATTTTATTAAATATCATCTCCACCAAACAGGACAAGCTTGCATCTGTTATAGTTTTGGAGAAAAATGTGTTCATTTCATGTATGCGCGAAATGCCTTAAAAATGGCTTTAAAATGGATTTGGAGCATGGAGACGATTATCTCGGGATTGCAAGATAACCAAACAAAACTTTTAGTGGATTTCTACTTATTTTATTAAATATCATCTCCACCAAACAGGACAAGCTTGCATCTGTTATAGTTTTGGAGAAAAATGTGTTCATTTCATGTATGCGCGAAATGCCTTAAAAATGGCTTTAAAATGGATTTGGAGCATGGAGACGATTATCTCGGGATTGCAAGATAACCAAACAAAACTTTTAGTGGATTTCTACTTATTTTATTAAATATCATCTCCACCAAACAGGACAAGCTTGCATCTGTTATAGTTTTGGAGAAAAATGTGTTCATTTCATGTATGCGCGAAATGCCTTAAAAATGGCTTTAAAATGGATTTGGAGCATGGAGACGATTATCTCGGGATTGCAAGATAACCAAACAAAACTTTTAGTGGATTTCTACTTATTTTATTAAATATCATCTCCACCAAACAGGACAAGCTTGCATCTGTTATAGTTTTGGAGAAAAATGTGTTCATTTCATGTATGCGCGAAATGCCTTAAAAATGGCTTTAAAATGGATTTGGAGCATGGAGACGATTATCTCGGGATTGCAAGATAACCAAACAAAACTTTTAGTGGATTTCTACTTATTTTATTAAATATCATCTCCACCAAACAGGACAAGCTTGCATCTGTTATAGTTTTGGAGAAAAATGTGTTCATTTCATGTATGCGCGAAATGCCTTAAAAATGGCTTTAAAATGGATTTGGAGCATGGAGACGATTATCTCGGGATTGCAAGATAACCAAACAAAACTTTTAGTGGATTTCTACTTATTTTATTAAATATCATCTCCACCAAACAGGACAAGCTTGCATCTGTTATAGTTTTGGAGAAAAATGTGTTCATTTCATGTATGCGCGAAATGCCTTAAAAATGGCTTTAAAATGGATTTGGAGCATGGAGACGATTATCTCGGGATTGCAAGATAACCAAACAAAACTTTTAGTGGATTTCTACTTATTTTATTAAATATCATCTCCACCAAACAGGACAAGCTTGCATCTGTTATAGTTTTGGAGAAAAATGTGTTCATTTCATGTATGCGCGAAATGCCTTAAAAATGGCTTTAAAATGGATTTGGAGCATGGAGACGATTATCTCGGGATTGCAAGATAACCAAACAAAACTTTTAGTGGATTTCTACTTATTTTATTAAATATCATCTCCACCAAACAGGACAAGCTTGCATCTGTTATAGTTTTGGAGAAAAATGTGTTCATTTCATGTATGCGCGAAATGCCTTAAAAATGGCTTTAAAATGGATTTGGAGCATGGAGACGATTATCTCGGGATTGCAAGATAACCAAACAAAACTTTTAGTGGATTTCTACTTATTTTATTAAATATCATCTCCACCAAACAGGACAAGCTTGCATCTGTTATAGTTTTGGAGAAAAATGTGTTCATTTCATGTATGCGCGAAATGCCTTAAAAATGGCTTTAAAATGGATTTGGAGCATGGAGACGATTATCTCGGGATTGCAAGATAACCAAACAAAACTTTTAGTGGATTTCTACTTATTTTATTAAATATCATCTCCACCAAACAGGACAAGCTTGCATCTGTTATAGTTTTGGAGAAAAATGTGTTCATTTCATGTATGCGCGAAATGCCTTAAAAATGGCTTTAAAATGGATTTGGAGCATGGAGACGATTATCTCGGGATTGCAAGATAACCAAACAAAACTTTTAGTGGATTTCTACTTATTTTATTAAATATCATCTCCACCAAACAGGACAAGCTTGCATCTGTTATAGTTTTGGAGAAAAATGTGTTCATTTCATGTATGCGCGAAATGCCTTAAAAATGGCTTTAAAATGGATTTGGAGCATGGAGACGATTATCTCGGGATTGCAAGATAACCAAACAAAACTTTTAGTGGATTTCTACTTATTTTATTAAATATCATCTCCACCAAACAGGACAAGCTTGCATCTGTTATAGTTTTGGAGAAAAATGTGTTCATTTCATGTATGCGCGAAATGCCTTAAAAATGGCTTTAAAATGGATTTGGAGCATGGAGACGATTATCTCGGGATTGCAAGATAACCAAACAAAACTTTTAGTGGATTTCTACTTATTTTATTAAATATCATCTCCACCAAACAGGACAAGCTTGCATCTGTTATAGTTTTGGAGAAAAATGTGTTCATTTCATGTATGCGCGAAATGCCTTAAAAATGGCTTTAAAATGGATTTGGAGCATGGAGACGATTATCTCGGGATTGCAAGATAACCAAACAAAACTTTTAGTGGATTTCTACTTATTTTATTAAATATCATCTCCACCAAACAGGACAAGCTTGCATCTGTTATAGTTTTGGAGAAAAATGTGTTCATTTCATGTATGCGCGAAATGCCTTAAAAATGGCTTTAAAATGGATTTGGAGCATGGAGACGATTATCTCGGGATTGCAAGATAACCAAACAAAACTTTTAGTGGATTTCTACTTATTTTATTAAATATCATCTCCACCAAACAGGACAAGCTTGCATCTGTTATAGTTTTGGAGAAAAATGTGTTCATTTCATGTATGCGCGAAATGCCTTAAAAATGGCTTTAAAATGGATTTGGAGCATGGAGACGATTATCTCGGGATTGCAAGATAACCAAACAAAACTTTTAGTGGATTTCTACTTATTTTATTAAATATCATCTCCACCAAACAGGACAAGCTTGCAGTCTGTTATAGTTTTGGAGAAAAATGTGTTCATTTCATGTATGCGCGAAATGCCTTAAAAATGGCTTTAAAATGGATTTGGAGCATGGAGACGATTATCTCGGGATTGCAAGATAACCAAACAAAACTTTTAGTGGATTTCTACTTATTTTATTAAATATCATCTCCACCAAACAGGACAAGCTTGCATCTGTTATAGTTTTGGAGAAAAATGTGTTCATTTCATGTATGCGCGAAATGCCTTAAAAATGGCTTTAAAATGGATTTGGAGCATGGAGACGATTATCTCGGGATTGCAAGATAACCAAACAAAACTTTTAGTGGATTTCTACTTATTTTATTAAATATCATCTCCACCAAACAGGACAAGCTTGCATCTGTTATAGTTTTGGAGAAAAATGTGTTCATTTCATGTATGCGCGAAATGCCTTAAAAATGGCTTTAAAATGGATTTGGAGCATGGAGACGATTATCTCGGGATTGCAAGATAACCAAACAAAACTTTTAGTGGATTTCTACTTATTTTATTAAATATCATCTCCACCAAACAGGACAAGCTTGCATCTGTTATAGTTTTGGAGAAAAATGTGTTCATTTCATGTATGCGCGAAATGCCTTAAAAATGGCTTTAAAATGGATTTGGAGCATGGAGACGATTATCTCGGGATTGCAAGATAACCAAACAAAACTTTTAGTGGATTTCTACTTATTTTATTAAATATCATCTCCACCAAACAGGACAAGCTTGCATCTGTTATAGTTTTGGAGAAAAATGTGTTCATTTCATGTATGCGCGAAATGCCTTAAAAATGGCTTTAAAATGGATTTGGAGCATGGAGACGATTATCTCGGGATTGCAAGATAACCAAACAAAACTTTTAGTGGATTTCTACTTATTTTATTAAATATCATCTCCACCAAACAGGACAAGCTTGCATCTGTTATAGTTTTGGAGAAAAATGTGTTCATTTCATGTATGCGCGAAATGCCTTAAAAATGGCTTTAAAATGGATTTGGAGCATGGAGACGATTATCTCGGGATTGCAAGATAACCAAACAAAACTTTTAGTGGATTTCTACTTATTTTATTAAATATCATCTCCACCAAACAGGACAAGCTTGCATCTGTTATAGTTTTGGAGAAAAATGTGTTCATTTCATGTATGCGCGAAATGCCTTAAAAATGGCTTTAAAATGGATTTGGAGCATGGAGACGATTATCTCGGGATTGCAAGATAACCAAACAAAACTTTTAGTGGATTTCTACTTATTTTATTAAATATCATCTCCACCAAACAGGACAAGCTTGCATCTGTTATAGTTTTGGAGAAAAATGTGTTCATTTCATGTATGCGCGAAATGCCTTAAAAATGGCTTTAAAATGGATTTGGAGCATGGAGACGATTATCTCGGGATTGCAAGATAACCAAACAAAACTTTTAGTGGATTTCTACTTATTTTATTAAATATCATCTCCACCAAACAGGACAAGCTTGCATCTGTTATAGTTTTGGAGAAAAATGTGTTCATTTCATGTATGCGCGAAATGCCTTAAAAATGGCTTTAAAATGGATTTGGAGCATGGAGACGATTATCTCGGGATTGCAAGATAACCAAACAAAACTTTTAGTGGATTTCTACTTATTTTATTAAATATCATCTCCACCAAACAGGACAAGCTTGCATCTGTTATAGTTTTGGAGAAAAATGTGTTCATTTCATGTATGCGCGAAATGCCTTAAAAATGGCTTTAAAATGGATTTGGAGCATGGAGACGATTATCTCGGGATTGCAAGATAACCAAACAAAACTTTTAGTGGATTTCTACTTATTTTATTAAATATCATCTCCACCAAACAGGACAAGCTTGCATCTGTTATAGTTTTGGAGAAAAATGTGTTCATTTCATGTATGCGCGAAATGCCTTAAAAATGGCTTTAAAATGGATTTGGAGCATGGAGACGATTATCTCGGGATTGCAAGATAACCAAACAAAACTTTTAGTGGATTTCTACTTATTTTATTAAATATCATCTCCACCAAACAGGACAAGCTTGCATCTGTTATAGTTTTGGAGAAAAATGTGTTCATTTCATGTATGCGCGAAATGCCTTAAAAATGGCTTTAAAATGGATTTGGAGCATGGAGACGATTATCTCGGGATTGCAAGATAACCAAACAAAACTTTTAGTGGATTTCTACTTATTTTATTAAATATCATCTCCACCAAACAGGACAAGCTTGCATCTGTTATAGTTTTGGAGAAAAATGTGTTCATTTCATGTATGCGCGAAATGCCTTAAAAATGGCTTTAAAATGGATTTGGAGCATGGAGACGATTATCTCGGGATTGCAAGATAACCAAACAAAACTTTTAGTGGATTTCTACTTATTTTATTAAATATCATCTCCACCAAACAGGACAAGCTTGCATCTGTTATAGTTTTGGAGAAAAATGTGTTCATTTCATGTATGCGCGAAATGCCTTAAAAATGGCTTTAAAATGGATTTGGAGCATGGAGACGATTATCTCGGGATTGCAAGATAACCAAACAAAACTTTTAGTGGATTTCTACTTATTTTATTAAATATCATCTCCACCAAACAGGACAAGCTTGCATCTGTTATAGTTTTGGAGAAAAATGTGTTCATTTCATGTATGCGCGAAATGCCTTAAAAATGGCTTTAAAATGGATTTGGAGCATGGAGACGATTATCTCGGGATTGCAAGATAACCAAACAAAACTTTTAGTGGATTTCTACTTATTTTATTAAATATCATCTCCACCAAACAGGACAAGCTTGCATCTGTTATAGTTTTGGAGAAAAATGTGTTCATTTCATGTATGCGCGAAATGCCTTAAAAATGGCTTTAAAATGGATTTGGAGCATGGAGACGATTATCTCGGGATTGCAAGATAACCAAACAAAACTTTTAGTGGATTTCTACTTATTTTATTAAATATCATCTCCACCAAACAGGACAAGCTTGCATCTGTTATAGTTTTGGAGAAAAATGTGTTCATTTCATGTATGCGCGAAATGCCTTAAAAATGGCTTTAAAATGGATTTGGAGCATGGAGACGATTATCTCGGGATTGCAAGATAACCAAACAAAACTTTTAGTGGATTTCTACTTATTTTATTAAATATCATCTCCACCAAACAGGACAAGCTTGCATCTGTTATAGTTTTGGAGAAAAATGTGTTCATTTCATGTATGCGCGAAATGCCTTAAAAATGGCTTTAAAATGGATTTGGAGCATGGAGACGATTATCTCGGGATTGCAAGATAACCAAACAAAACTTTTAGTGGATTTCTACTTATTTTATTAAATATCATCTCCACCAAACAGGACAAGCTTGCATCTGTTATAGTTTTGGAGAAAAATGTGTTCATTTCATGTATGCGCGAAATGCCTTAAAAATGGCTTTAAAATGGATTTGGAGCATGGAGACGATTATCTCGGGATTGCAAGATAACCAAACAAAACTTTTAGTGGATTTCTACTTATTTTATTAAATATCATCTCCACCAAACAGGACAAGCTTGCATCTGTTATAGTTTTGGAGAAAAATGTGTTCATTTCATGTATGCGCGAAATGCCTTAAAAATGGCTTTAAAATGGATTTGGAGCATGGAGACGATTATCTCGGGATTGCAAGATAACCAAACAAAACTTTTAGTGGATTTCTACTTATTTTATTAAATATCATCTCCACCAAACAGGACAAGCTTGCATCTGTTATAGTTTTGGAGAAAAATGTGTTCATTTCATGTATGCGCGAAATGCCTTAAAAATGGCTTTAAAATGGATTTGGAGCATGGAGACGATTATCTCGGGATTGCAAGATAACCAAACAAAACTTTTAGTGGATTTCTACTTATTTTATTAAATATCATCTCCACCAAACAGGACAAGCTTGCATCTGTTATAGTTTTGGAGAAAAATGTGTTCATTTCATGTATGCGCGAAATGCCTTAAAAATGGCTTTAAAATGGATTTGGAGCATGGAGACGATTATCTCGGGATTGCAAGATAACCAAACAAAACTTTTAGTGGATTTCTACTTATTTTATTAAATATCATCTCCACCAAACAGGACAAGCTTGCATCTGTTATAGTTTTGGAGAAAAATGTGTTCATTTCATGTATGCGCGAAATGCCTTAAAAATGGCTTTAAAATGGATTTGGAGCATGGAGACGATTATCTCGGGATTGCAAGATAACCAAACAAAACTTTTAGTGGATTTCTACTTATTTTATTAAATATCATCTCCACCAAACAGGACAAGCTTGCATCTGTTATAGTTTTGGAGAAAAATGTGTTCATTTCATGTATGCGCGAAATGCCTTAAAAATGGCTTTAAAATGGATTTGGAGCATGGAGACGATTATCTCGGGATTGCAAGATAACCAAACAAAACTTTTAGTGGATTTCTACTTATTTTATTAAATATCATCTCCACCAAACAGGACAAGCTTGCATCTGTTATAGTTTTGGAGAAAAATGTGTTCATTTCATGTATGCGCGAAATGCCTTAAAAATGGCTTTAAAATGGATTTGGAGCATGGAGACGATTATCTCGGGATTGCAAGATAACCAAACAAAACTTTTAGTGGATTTCTACTTATTTTATTAAATATCATCTCCACCAAACAGGACAAGCTTGCATCTGTTATAGTTTTGGAGAAAAATGTGTTCATTTCATGTATGCGCGAAATGCCTTAAAAATGGCTTTAAAATGGATTTGGAGCATGGAGACGATTATCTCGGGATTGCAAGATAACCAAACAAAACTTTTAGTGGATTTCTACTTATTTTATTAAATATCATCTCCACCAAACAGGACAAGCTTGCATCTGTTATAGTTTTGGAGAAAAATGTGTTCATTTCATGTATGCGCGAAATGCCTTAAAAATGGCTTTAAAATGGATTTGGAGCATGGAGACGATTATCTCGAATTGCAATATAACCAAACAAAACTTTTAGTGGATTTCTACTTATTTTATTAAATATCATCTCCACCAAACAGGACAAGCTTGCATCTGTTATAGTTTTGGAGAAAAATGTGTTCATTTCATGTATGCGCGAAATGCCTTAAAAATGGCTTTAAAATGGATTTGGAGCATGGAGACGATTATCTCGGGATTGCAAGGTAACCAAACAAAACTTTTAGTGGATTTCTACTTATTTTATTAAATATCATCTCCACCAAACAGGACAAGCTTGCATCTGTTATAGTTTTGGAGAAAAATGTGTTCATTTCATGTATGCGCGAAATGCCTTAAAAATGGCTTTAAAATGGATTTGGAGCATGGAGACGATTATCTCGGGATTGCAAGATAACCAAACAAAACTTTTAGTGGATTTCTACTTATTTTATTAAATATCATCTCCACCAAACAGGACAAGCTTGCATCTGTTATAGTTTTGGAGAAAAATGTGTTCATTTCATGTATGCGCGAAATGCCTTAAAAATGGCTTTAAAATGGATTTGGAGCATGGAGACGATTATCTCGGGATTGCAAGATAACCAAACAAAACTTTTAGTGGATTTCTACTTATTTTATTAAATATCATCTCCACCAAACAGGACAAGCTTGCATCTGTTATAGTTTTGGAGAAAAATGTGTTCATTTCATGTATGCGCGAAATGCCTTAAAAATGGCTTTAAAATGGATTTGGAGCATGGAGACGATTATCTCGGGATTGCAAGATAACCAAACAAAACTTTTAGTGGATTTCTACTTATTTTATTAAATATCATCTCCACCAAACAGGACAAGCTTGCATCTGTTATAGTTTTGGAGAAAAATGTGTTCATTTCATGTATGAGCGAAATGCCTTAAAAATGGCTTTAAAATGGATTTGGAGCATGGAGACGATTATCTCGGGATTGCAAGATAACCAAACAAAACTTTTAGTGGATTTCTACTTATTTTATTAAATATCATCTCCACCAAACAGGACAAGCTTGCATCTGTTATAGTTTTGGAGAAAAATGTGTTCATTTCATGTATGCGCGAAATGCCTTAAAAATGGCTTTAAAATGGATTTGGAGCATGGAGACGATTATCTCGGGATTGCAAGATAACCAAACAAAACTTTTAGTGGATTTCTACTTATTTTATTAAATATCATCTCCACCAAACAGGACAAGCTTGCATCTGTTATAGTTTTGGAGAAAAATGTGTTCATTTCATGTATGCGCGAAATGCCTTAAAAATGGCTTTAAAATGGATTTGGAGCATGGAGACGATTATCTCGGGATTGCAAGGTAACCAAACAAAACTTTTAGTGGATTTCTACTTATTTTATTAAATATCATCTCCACCAAACAGGACAAGCTTGCATCTGTTATAGTTTTGGAGAAAAATGTGTTCATTTCATGTATGCGCGAAATGCCTTAAAAATGGCTTTAAAATGGATTTGGAGCATGGAGACGATTATCTCGGGATTGCAAGATAACCAAACAAAACTTTTAGTGGATTTCTACTTATTTTATTAAATATCATCTCCACCAAACAGGACAAGCTTGCATCTGTTATAGTTTTGGAGAAAAATGTGTTCATTTCATGTATGCGCGAAATGCCTTAAAAATGGCTTTAAAATGGATTTGGAGCATGGAGACGATTATCTCGGGATTGCAAGATAACCAAACAAAACTTTTAGTGGATTTCTACTTATTTTATTAAATATCATCTCCACCAAACAGGACAAGCTTGCATCTGTTATAGTTTTGGAGAAAAATGTGTTCATTTCATGTATGCGCGAAATGCCTTAAAAATGGCTTTAAAATGGATTTGGAGCATGGAGACGATTATCTCGGGATTGCAAGGTAACCAAACAAAACTTTTAGTGGATTTCTACTTATTTTATTAAATATCATCTCCACCAAACAGGACAAGCTTGCATCTGTTATAGTTTTGGAGAAAAATGTGTTCATTTCATGTATGTGCGAAATGCCTTAAAAATGGCTTTAAAATGGATTTGGAGCATGGAGACGATTATCTCGGGATTGCAAGATAACCAAACAAAACTTTTAGTGGATTTCTACTTATTTTATTAAATATCATCTCCACCAAACAGGACAAGCTTGCATCTGTTATAGTTTTGGAGAAAAATGTGTTCATTTCATGTATGCGCGAAATGCCTTAAAAATGGCTTTAAAATGGATTTGGAGCATGGAGACGATTATCTCGGGATTGCAAGATAACCAAACAAAACTTTTAGTGGATTTCTACTTATTTTATTAAATATCATCTCCACCAAACAGGACAAGCTTGCATCTGTTATAGTTTTGGAGAAAAATGTGTTCATTTCATGTATGCGCGAAATGCCTTAAAAATGGCTTTAAAATGGATTTGGAGCATGGAGACGATTATCTCGGGATTGCAAGATAACCAAACAAAACTTTTAGTGGATTTCTACTTACTTTATTAAATATCATCTCCACCAAACAGGACAAGCTTGCATCTGTTATAGTTTTGGAGAAAAATGTGTTCATTTCATGTATGCGCGAAATGCCTTAAAAATGGCTTTAAAATGGATTTGGAGCATGGAGACGATTATCTCGGGATTGCAAGATAACCAAACAAAACTTTTAGTGGATTTCTACTTATTTTATTAAATATCATCTCCACCAAACAGGACAAGCTTGCATCTGTTATAGTTTTGGAGAAAAATGTGTTCATTTCATGTATGCGCGAAATGCCTTAAAAATGGCTTTAAAATGGATTTGGAGCATGGAGACGATTATCTCGGGATTGCAAGATAACCAAACAAAACTTTTAGTGGATTTCTACTTATTTTATTAAATATCATCTCCACCAAACAGGACAAGCTTGCATCTGTTATAGTTTTGGAGAAAAATGTGTTCATTTCATGTATGCGCGAAATGCCTTAAAAATGGCTTTAAAATGGATTTGGAGCATGGAGACGATTATCTCGGGATTGCAATATAACCAAACAAAACTTTTAGTGGATTTCTACTTATTTTATTAAATATCATCTCCACCAAACAGGACAAGATTGCATCTGTTATAGTTTTGGAGAAAAATGTGTTCATTTCATGTATGCGCGAAATGCCTTAAAAATGGCTTTAAAATGGATTTGGAGCATGGAGACGATTATCTCGGGATTGCAAGATAACCAAACAAAACTTTTAGTGGATTTCTACTTATTTTATTAAATATCATCTCCACCAAACAGGACAAGCTTGCATCTGTTATAGTTTTGGAGAAAAATGTGTTCATTTCATGTATGCGCGAAATGCCTTAAAAATGGCTTTAAAATCGATTTGGAGCATGGAGACGATTATCTCGGGATTGCAAGATAACCAAACAAAACTTTTAGTGGATTTCTAATTATTTTATTAAATATCATCTCCACCAAACAGGACAAGCTTGCATCTGTTATAGTTTTGGAGAAAAATGTGTTCATTTCATGTATGCGCGAAATGCCTTAAAAATGGCTTTAAAATGGATTTGGAGCATGGAGACGATTATCTCGGGATTGCAAGGTAACCAAACAAAACTTTTAGTGGATTTCTACTTATTTTATTAAATATCATCTCCACCAAACAGGACAAGCTTGCATCTGTTATAGTTTTGGAGAAAAATGTGTTCATTTCATGTATGCGCGAAATGCCTTAAAAATGGCTTTAAAATGGATTTGGAGCATGGAGACGATTATCTCGGGATTGCAAGATAACCAAACAAAACTTTTAGTGGATTTCTACTTATTTTATTAAATATCATCTCCACCAAACAGGACAAGCTTGCATCTGTTATAGTTTTGGAGAAAAATGTGTTCATTTCATGTATGCGCGAAATGCCTTAAAAATGGCTTTAAATGGATTTGGAGCATGGAGACGATTATCTCGGGATTGCAAGATAACCAAACAAAACTTTTAGTGGATTTCTACTTATTTTATTAAATATCATCTCCACCAAACAGGACAAGCTTGCATCTGTTATAGTTTTGGAGAAAAATGTGTTCATTTCATGTATGCGCGAAATGCCTTAAAAATGGCTTTAAAATGGATTTGGAGCATGGAGACGATTATCTCGAAATTGCAATATAACCAAACAAAACTTTTAGTGGATTTCTACTTATTTTATTAAATATCATCTCCACCAAACAGGACAAGCTTGCATCTGTTATAGTTTTGGAGAAAAATGTGTTCATTTCATGTATGCGCGAAATGCCTTAAAAATGGCTTTAAAATGGATTTGGAGCATGGAGACGATTATATCTCGGGATTGCAAGGTAACCAAACAAAACTTTTAGTGGATTTCTACTTATTTTATTAAATATCATCTCCACCAAACAGGACAAGCTTGCATCTGTTATAGTTTTGGAGAAAAATGTGTTCATTTCATGTATGCGCGAAATGCCTTAAAAATGGCTTTAAAATGGATTTGGAGCATGGAGACGATTATCTCGGGATTGCAAGATAACCAAACAAAACTTTTAGTGGATTTCTACTTATTTTATTAAATATCATCTCCACCAAACAGGACAAGCTTGCATCTGTTTATAGTTTTGGAGAAAAATGTGTTCATTTCATGTATGCGCGAAATGCCTTAAAAATGGCTTTAAAATGGATTTGGAGCATGGAGACGATTATCTCGGGATTGCAAGATAACCAAACAAAACTTTTAGTGGATTTCTACTTATTTTATTAAATATCATCTCCACCAAACAGGACAAGCTTGCATCTGTTATAGTTTTGGAGAAAAATGTGTTCATTTCATGTATGCGCGAAATGCCTTAAAAATGGCTTTAAAATGGATTTGGAGCATGGAGACGATTATCTCGGGATTGCAAGATAACCAAACAAAACTTTTAGTGGATTTCTACTTATTTTATTAAATATCATCTCCACCAAACAGGACAAGCTTGCATCTGTTATAGTTTTGGAGAAAAATGTGTTCATTTCATGTATGCGCGAAATGCCTTAAAAATGGCTTTAAAATGGATTTGGAGCATGGAGACGATTATCTCGGGATTGCAAGATAACCAAACAAAACTTTTAGTGGATTTCTACTTATTTTATTAAATATCATCTCCACCAAACAGGACAAGCTTGCATCTGTTATAGTTTTGGAGAAAAATGTGTTCATTTCATGTATGCGCGAAATGCCTTAAAAATGGCTTTAAAATGGATTTGGAGCATGGAGACGATTATCTCGGAATTGCAAGTTAACCAAACAAAACTTTTAGTGGAATTTCTACTTATTTTATTAAATATCATCTCCACCAAACAGGACAAGCTTGCATCTGTTATAGTTTTGGAGAAAAATGTGTTCATTTCATGTATGCGCGAAATGCCTTAAAAATGGCTTTAAAATGGATTTGGAGCATGGAGACGATTATCTCGGGATTGCAAGTTAACCAAACAAAACTTTTAGTGGATTTCTACTTATTTTATTAAATATCATCTCCACCAAACAGGACAAGCTTGCATCTGTTATAGTTTTGGAGAAAAATGTGTTCATTTCATGTATGCGCGAAATGCCTTAAAAATGGCTTTAAAATGGATTTGGAGCATGGAGACGATTATCTCGGGATTGCAAGATAACCAAACAAAACTTTTAGTGGATTTCTACTTATTTTATTAAATATCATCTCCACCAAACAGGACAAGCTTGCATCTGTTATAGTTTTGGAGAAAAATGTGTTCATTTCATGTATGCGCGAAATGCCTTAAAAATGGCTTTAAAATGGATTTGGAGCATGGAGACGATTATCTCGGGATTGCAAGATAACCAAACAAAACTTTTAGTGGATTTCTACTTATTTTATTAAATATCATCTCCACCAAACAGGACAAGCTTGCATCTGTTATAGTTTTGGAGAAAAATGTGTTCATTTCATGTATGCGCGAAATGCCTTAAAAATGGCTTTAAAATGGATTTGGAGCATGGAGACGATTATCTCGGGATTGCAAGATAACCAAACAAAACTTTTAGTGGATTTCTACTTATTTTATTAAATATCATCTCCACCAAACAGGACAAGCTTGCATCTGTTATAGTTTTGGAGAAAAATGTGTTCATTTCATGTATGCGCGAAATGCCTTAAAAATGGCTTTAAAATGGATTTGGAGCATGGAGACGATTATCTCGGGATTGCAAGATAACCAAACAAAACTTTTAGTGGATTTCTACTTATTTTATTAAATATCATCTCCACCAAACAGGACAAGCTTGCATCTGTTATAGTTTTGGAGAAAAATGTGTTCATTTCATGTATGCGCGAAATGCCTTAAAAATGGCTTTAAAATGGATTTGGAGCATGGAGACGATTATCTCGGGATTGCAAGATAACCAAACAAAACTTTTAGTGGATTTCTACTTATTTTATTAAATATCATCTCCACCAAACAGGACAAGCTTGCATCTGTTATAGTTTTGGAGAAAAATGTGTTCATTTCATGTATGCGCGAAATGCCTTAAAAATGGCTTTAAAATGGATTTGGAGCATGGAGACGATTATCTCGGGATTGCAAGATAACCAAACAAAACTTTTAGTGGATTTCTACTTATTTTATTAAATATCATCTCCACCAAACAGGACAAGCTTGCATCTGTTATAGTTTTGGAGAAAAATGTGTTCATTTCATGTATGCGCGAAATGCCTTAAAAATGGCTTTAAAATGGATTTGGAGCATGGAGACGATTATCTCGGGATTGCAAGATAACCAAACAAAACTTTTAGTGGATTTCTACTTATTTTATTAAATATCATCTCCACCAAACAGGACAAGCTTGCATCTGTTATAGTTTTGGAGAAAAATGTGTTCATTTCATGTATGCGCGAAATGCCTTAAAAATGGCTTTAAAATGGATTTGGAGCATGGAGACGATTATCTCGGGATTGCAAGATAACCAAACAAAACTTTTAGTGGATTTCTACTTATTTTATTAAATATCATCTCCACCAAACAGGACAAGCTTGCATCTGTTATAGTTTTGGAGAAAAATGTGTTCATTTCATGTATGCGCGAAATGCCTTAAAAATGGCTTTAAAATGGATTTGGAGCATGGAGACGATTATCTCGGGATTGCAAGATAACCAAACAAAACTTTTAGTGGATTTCTACTTATTTTATTAAATATCATCTCCACCAAACAGGACAAGCTTGCATCTGTTATAGTTTTGGAGAAAAATGTGTTCATTTCATGTATGCGCGAAATGCCTTAAAAATGGCTTTAAAATGGATTTGGAGCATGGAGACGATTATCTCGGGATTGCAAGATAACCAAACAAAACTTTTAGTGGATTTCTACTTATTTTATTAAATATCATCTCCACCAAACAGGACAAGCTTGCATCTGTTATAGTTTTGGAGAAAAATGTGTTCATTTCATGTATGCGCGAAATGCCTTAAAAATGGCTTTAAAATGGATTTGGAGCATGGAGACGATTATCTCGGGATTGCAAGATAACCAAACAAAACTTTTAGTGGATTTCTACTTATTTTATTAAATATCATCTCCACCAAACAGGACAAGCTTGCATCTGTTATAGTTTTGGAGAAAAATGTGTTCATTTCATGTATGCGCGAAATGCCTTAAAAATGGCTTTAAAATGGATTTGGAGCATGGAGACGATTATCTCGGGATTGCAAGATAACCAAACAAAACTTTTAGTGGATTTCTACTTATTTTATTAAATATCATCTCCACCAAACAGGACAAGCTTGCATCTGTTATAGTTTTGGAGAAAAATGTGTTCATTTCATGTATGCGCGAAATGCCTTAAAAATGGCTTTAAAATGGATTTGGAGCATGGAGACGATTATCTCGGGATTGCAAGATAACCAAACAAAACTTTTAGTGGATTTCTACTTATTTTATTAAATATCATCTCCACCAAACAGGACAAGCTTGCATCTGTTATAGTTTTGGAGAAAAATGTGTTCATTTCATGTATGCGCGAAATGCCTTAAAAATGGCTTTAAAATGGATTTGGAGCATGGAGACGATTATCTCGGGATTGCAAGATAACCAAACAAAACTTTTAGTGGATTTCTACTTATTTTATTAAATATCATCTCCACCAAACAGGACAAGCTTGCATCTGTTATAGTTTTGGAGAAAAATGTGTTCATTTCATGTATGCGCGAAATGCCTTAAAAATGGCTTTAAAATGGATTTGGAGCATGGAGACGATTATCTCGGGATTGCAAGATAACCAAACAAAACTTTTAGTGGATTTCTACTTATTTTATTAAATATCATCTCCACCAAACAGGACAAGCTTGCATCTGTTATAGTTTTGGAGAAAAATGTGTTCATTTCATGTATGCGCGAAATGCCTTAAAAATGGCTTTAAAATGGATTTGGAGCATGGAGACGATTATCTCGGGATTGCAAGATAACCAAACAAAACTTTTAGTGGATTTCTACTTATTTTATTAAATATCATCTCCACCAAACAGGACAAGCTTGCATCTGTTATAGTTTTGGAGAAAAATGTGTTCATTTCATGTATGCGCGAAATGCCTTAAAAATGGCTTTAAAATGGATTTGGAGCATGGAGACGATTATCTCGGGATTGCAAGATAACCAAACAAAACTTTTAGTGGATTTCTACTTATTTTATTAAATATCATCTCCACCAAACAGGACAAGCTTGCATCTGTTATAGTTTTGGAGAAAAATGTGTTCATTTCATGTATGCGCGAAATGCCTTAAAAATGGCTTTAAAATGGATTTGGAGCATGGAGACGATTATCTCGGGATTGCAAGATAACCAAACAAAACTTTTAGTGGATTTCTACTTATTTTATTAAATATCATCTCCACCAAACAGGACAAGCTTGCATCTGTTATAGTTTTGGAGAAAAATGTGTTCATTTCATGTATGCGCGAAATGCCTTAAAAATGGCTTTAAAATGGATTTGGAGCATGGAGACGATTATCTCGGGATTGCAAGATAACCAAACAAAACTTTTAGTGGATTTCTACTTATTTTATTAAATATCATCTCCACCAAACAGGACAAGCTTGCATCTGTTATAGTTTTGGAGAAAAATGTGTTCATTTCATGTATGCGCGAAATGCCTTAAAAATGGCTTTAAAATGGATTTGGAGCATGGAGACGATTATCTCGGGATTGCAAGATAACCAAACAAAACTTTTAGTGGATTTCTACTTATTTTATTAAATATCATCTCCACCAAACAGGACAAGCTTGCATCTGTTATAGTTTTGGAGAAAAATGTGTTCATTTCATGTATGCGCGAAATGCCTTAAAAATGGCTTTAAAATGGATTTGGAGCATGGAGACGATTATCTCGGGATTGCAAGATAACCAAACAAAACTTTTAGTGGATTTCTACTTATTTTATTAAATATCATCTCCACCAAACAGGACAAGCTTGCATCTGTTATAGTTTTGGAGAAAAATGTGTTCATTTCATGTATGCGCGAAATGCCTTAAAAATGGCTTTAAAATGGATTTGGAGCATGGAGACGATTATCTCGGGATTGCAAGATAACCAAACAAAACTTTTAGTGGATTTCTACTTATTTTATTAAATATCATCTCCACCAAACAGGACAAGCTTGCATCTGTTATAGTTTTGGAGAAAAATGTGTTCATTTCATGTATGCGCGAAATGCCTTAAAAATGGCTTTAAAATGGATTTGGAGCATGGAGACGATTATCTCGGGATTGCAAGATAACCAAACAAAACTTTTAGTGGATTTCTACTTATTTTATTAAATATCATCTCCACCAAACAGGACAAGCTTGCATCTGTTATAGTTTTGGAGAAAAATGTGTTCATTTCATGTATGCGCGAAATGCCTTAAAAATGGCTTTAAAATGGATTTGGAGCATGGAGACGATTATCTCGGGATTGCAAGATAACCAAACAAAACTTTTAGTGGATTTCTACTTATTTTATTAAATATCATCTCCACCAAACAGGACAAGCTTGCATCTGTTATAGTTTTGGAGAAAAATGTGTTCATTTCATGTATGCGCGAAATGCCTTAAAAATGGCTTTAAAATGGATTTGGAGCATGGAGACGATTATCTCGGGATTGCAAGATAACCAAACAAAACTTTTAGTGGATTTCTACTTATTTTATTAAATATCATCTCCACCAAACAGGACAAGCTTGCATCTGTTATAGTTTTGGAGAAAAATGTGTTCATTTCATGTATGCGCGAAATGCCTTAAAAATGGCTTTAAAATGGATTTGGAGCATGGAGACGATTATCTCGGGATTGCAAGATAACCAAACAAAACTTTTAGTGGATTTCTACTTATTTTATTAAATATCATCTCCACCAAACAGGACAAGCTTGCATCTGTTATAGTTTTGGAGAAAAATGTGTTCATTTCATGTATGCGCGAAATGCCTTAAAAATGGCTTTAAAATGGATTTGGAGCATGGAGACGATTATCTCGGGATTGCAAGATAACCAAACAAAACTTTTAGTGGATTTCTACTTATTTTATTAAATATCATCTCCACCAAACAGGACAAGCTTGCATCTGTTATAGTTTTGGAGAAAAATGTGTTCATTTCATGTATGCGCGAAATGCCTTAAAAATGGCTTTAAAATGGATTTGGAGCATGGAGACGATTATCTCGGGATTGCAAGATAACCAAACAAAACTTTTAGTGGATTTCTACTTATTTTATTAAATATCATCTCCACCAAACAGGACAAGCTTGCATCTGTTATAGTTTTGGAGAAAAATGTGTTCATTTCATGTATGCGCGAAATGCCTTAAAAATGGCTTTAAAATGGATTTGGAGCATGGAGACGATTATCTCGGGATTGCAAGATAACCAAACAAAACTTTTAGTGGATTTCTACTTATTTTATTAAATATCATCTCCACCAAACAGGACAAGCTTGCATCTGTTATAGTTTTGGAGAAAAATGTGTTCATTTCATGTATGCGCGAAATGCCTTAAAAATGGCTTTAAAATGGATTTGGAGCATGGAGACGATTATCTCGGGATTGCAAGATAACCAAACAAAACTTTTAGTGGATTTCTACTTATTTTATTAAATATCATCTCCACCAAACAGGACAAGCTTGCATCTGTTATAGTTTTGGAGAAAAATGTGTTCATTTCATGTATGCGCGAAATGCCTTAAAAATGGCTTTAAAATGGATTTGGAGCATGGAGACGATTATCTCGGGATTGCAAGATAACCAAACAAAACTTTTAGTGGATTTCTACTTATTTTATTAAATATCATCTCCACCAAACAGGACAAGCTTGCATCTGTTATAGTTTTGGAGAAAAATGTGTTCATTTCATGTATGCGCGAAATGCCTTAAAAATGGCTTTAAAATGGATTTGGAGCATGGAGACGATTATCTCGGGATTGCAAGATAACCAAACAAAACTTTTAGTGGATTTCTACTTATTTTATTAAATATCATCTCCACCAAACAGGACAAGCTTGCATCTGTTATAGTTTTGGAGAAAAATGTGTTCATTTCATGTATGCGCGAAATGCCTTAAAAATGGCTTTAAAATGGATTTGGAGCATGGAGACGATTATCTCGGGATTGCAAGATAACCAAACAAAACTTTTAGTGGATTTCTACTTATTTTATTAAATATCATCTCCACCAAACAGGACAAGCTTGCATCTGTTATAGTTTTGGAGAAAAATGTGTTCATTTCATGTATGCGCGAAATGCCTTAAAAATGGCTTTAAAATGGATTTGGAGCATGGAGACGATTATCTCGGGATTGCAAGATAACCAAACAAAACTTTTAGTGGATTTCTACTTATTTTATTAAATATCATCTCCACCAAACAGGACAAGCTTGCATCTGTTATAGTTTTGGAGAAAAATGTGTTCATTTCATGTATGCGCGAAATGCCTTAAAAATGGCTTTAAAATGGATTTGGAGCATGGAGACGATTATCTCGGGATTGCAAGATAACCAAACAAAACTTTTAGTGGATTTCTACTTATTTTATTAAATATCATCTCCACCAAACAGGACAAGCTTGCATCTGTTATAGTTTTGGAGAAAAATGAGTTCATTTCATGTATGCGCGAAATGCCTTAAAAATGGCTTTAAAATGGATTTGGAGCATGGAGACGATTATCTCGGGATTGCAAGATAACCAAACAAAACTTTTAGTGGATTTCTACTTATTTTATTAAATATCATCTCCACCAAACAGGACAAGCTTGCATCTGTTATAGTTTTGGAGAAAAATGTGTTCATTTCATGTATGCGCGAAATGCCTTAAAAATGGCTTTAAAATGGATTTGGAGCATGGAGACGATTATCTCGGGATTGCAAGATAACCAAACAAAACTTTTAGTGGATTTCTACTTATTTTATTAAATATCATCTCCACCAAACAGGACAAGCTTGCATCTGTTATAGTTTTGGAGAAAAATGTGTTCATTTCATGTATGCGCGAAATGCCTTAAAAATGGCTTTAAAATGGATTTGGAGCATGGAGACGATTATCTCGGGATTGCAAGATAACCAAACAAAACTTTTAGTGGATTTCTACTTATTTTATTAAATATCATCTCCACCAAACAGGACAAGCTTGCATCTGTTATAGTTTTGGAGAAAAATGTGTTCATTTCATGTATGCGCGAAATGCCTTAAAAATGGCTTTAAAATGGATTTGGAGCATGGAGACGATTATCTCGGGATTGCAAGATAACCAAACAAAACTTTTAGTGGATTTCTACTTATTTTATTAAATATCATCTCCACCAAACAGGACAAGCTTGCATCTGTTATAGTTTTGGAGAAAAATGTGTTCATTTCATGTATGCGCGAAATGCCTTAAAAATGGCTTTAAAATGGATTTGGAGCATGGAGACGATTATCTCGGGATTGCAAGATAACCAAACAAAACTTTTAGTGGATTTCTACTTATTTTATTAAATATCATCTCCACCAAACAGGACAAGCTTGCATCTGTTATAGTTTTGGAGAAAAATGTGTTCATTTCATGTATGCGCGAAATGCCTTAAAAATGGCTTTAAAATGGATTTGGAGCATGGAGACGATTATCTCGGGATTGCAAGATAACCAAACAAAACTTTTAGTGGATTTCTACTTATTTTATTAAATATCATCTCCACCAAACAGGACAAGCTTGCATCTGTTATAGTTTTGGAGAAAAATGTGTTCATTTCATGTATGCGCGAAATGCCTTAAAAATGGCTTTAAAATGGATTTGGAGCATGGAGACGATTATCTCGGGATTGCAAGATAACCAAACAAAACTTTTAGTGGATTTCTACTTATTTTATTAAATATCATCTCCACCAAACAGGACAAGCTTGCATCTGTTATAGTTTTGGAGAAAAATGTGTTCATTTCATGTATGCGCGAAATGCCTTAAAAATGGCTTTAAAATGGATTTGGAGCATGGAGACGATTATCTCGGGATTGCAAGATAACCAAACAAAACTTTTAGTGGATTTCTACTTATTTTATTAAATATCATCTCCACCAAACAGGACAAGCTTGCATCTGTTATAGTTTTGGAGAAAAATGTGTTCATTTCATGTATGCGCGAAATGCCTTAAAAATGGCTTTAAAATGGATTTGGAGCATGGAGACGATTATCTCGGGATTGCAAGATAACCAAACAAAACTTTTAGTGGATTTCTACTTATTTTATTAAATATCATCTCCACCAAACAGGACAAGCTTGCATCTGTTATAGTTTTGGAGAAAAATGTGTTCATTTCATGTATGCGCGAAATGCCTTAAAAATGGCTTTAAAATGGATTTGGAGCATGGAGACGATTATCTCGGGATTGCAAGATAACCAAACAAAACTTTTAGTGGATTTCTACTTATTTTATTAAATATCATCTCCACCAAACAGGACAAGCTTGCATCTGTTATAGTTTTGGAGAAAAATGTGTTCATTTCATGTATGCGCGAAATGCCTTAAAAATGGCTTTAAAATGGATTTGGAGCATGGAGACGATTATCTCGGGATTGCAAGATAACCAAACAAAACTTTTAGTGGATTTCTACTTATTTTATTAAATATCATCTCCACCAAACAGGACAAGCTTGCATCTGTTATAGTTTTGGAGAAAAATGTGTTCATTTCATGTATGCGCGAAATGCCTTAAAAATGGCTTTAAAATGGATTTGGAGCATGGAGACGATTATCTCGGGATTGCAAGATAACCAAACAAAACTTTTAGTGGATTTCTACTTATTTTATTAAATATCATCTCCACCAAACAGGACAAGCTTGCATCTGTTATAGTTTTGGAGAAAAATGTGTTCATTTCATGTATGCGCGAAATGCCTTAAAAATGGCTTTAAAATGGATTTGGAGCATGGAGACGATTATCTCGGGATTGCAAGATAACCAAACAAAACTTTTAGTGGATTTCTACTTATTTTATTAAATATCATCTCCACCAAACAGGACAAGCTTGCATCTGTTATAGTTTTGGAGAAAAATGTGTTCATTTCATGTATGCGCGAAATGCCTTAAAAATGGCTTTAAAATGGATTTGGAGCATGGAGACGATTATCTCGGGATTGCAAGATAACCAAACAAAACTTTTAGTGGATTTCTACTTATTTTATTAAATATCATCTCCACCAAACAGGACAAGCTTGCATCTGTTATAGTTTTGGAGAAAAATGTGTTCATTTCATGTATGCGCGAAATGCCTTAAAAATGGCTTTAAAATGGATTTGGAGCATGGAGACGATTATCTCGGGATTGCAAGATAACCAAACAAAACTTTTAGTGGATTTCTACTTATTTTATTAAATATCATCTCCACCAAACAGGACAAGCTTGCATCTGTTATAGTTTTGGAGAAAAATGTGTTCATTTCATGTATGCGCGAAATGCCTTAAAAATGGCTTTAAAATGGATTTGGAGCATGGAGACGATTATCTCGGGATTGCAAGATAACCAAACAAAACTTTTAGTGGATTTCTACTTATTTTATTAAATATCATCTCCACCAAACAGGACAAGCTTGCATCTGTTATAGTTTTGGAGAAAAATGTGTTCATTTCATGTATGCGCGAAATGCCTTAAAAATGGCTTTAAAATGGATTTGGAGCATGGAGACGATTATCTCGGGATTGCAAGATAACCAAACAAAACTTTTAGTGGATTTCTACTTATTTTATTAAATATCATCTCCACCAAACAGGACAAGCTTGCATCTGTTATAGTTTTGGAGAAAAATGTGTTCATTTCATGTATGCGCGAAATGCCTTAAAAATGGCTTTAAAATGGATTTGGAGCATGGAGACGATTATCTCGGGATTGCAAGATAACCAAACAAAACTTTTAGTGGATTTCTACTTATTTTATTAAATATCATCTCCACCAAACAGGACAAGCTTGCATCTGTTATAGTTTTGGAGAAAAATGTGTTCATTTCATGTATGCGCGAAATGCCTTAAAAATGGCTTTAAAATGGATTTGGAGCATGGAGACGATTATCTCGGGATTGCAAGATAACCAAACAAAACTTTTAGTGGATTTCTACTTATTTTATTAAATATCATCTCCACCAAACAGGACAAGCTTGCATCTGTTATAGTTTTGGAGAAAAATGTGTTCATTTCATGTATGCGCGAAATGCCTTAAAAATGGCTTTAAAATGGATTTGGAGCATGGAGACGATTATCTCGGGATTGCAAGATAACCAAACAAAACTTTTAGTGGATTTCTACTTATTTTATTAAATATCATCTCCACCAAACAGGACAAGCTTGCATCTGTTATAGTTTTGGAGAAAAATGTGTTCATTTCATGTATGCGCGAAATGCCTTAAAAATGGCTTTAAAATGGATTTGGAGCATGGAGACGATTATCTCGGGATTGCAAGATAACCAAACAAAACTTTTAGTGGATTTCTACTTATTTTATTAAATATCATCTCCACCAAACAGGACAAGCTTGCATCTGTTATAGTTTTGGAGAAAAATGTGTTCATTTCATGTATGCGCGAAATGCCTTAAAAATGGCTTTAAAATGGATTTGGAGCATGGAGACGATTATCTCGGGATTGCAAGATAACCAAACAAAACTTTTAGTGGATTTCTACTTATTTTATTAAATATCATCTCCACCAAACAGGACAAGCTTGCATCTGTTATAGTTTTGGAGAAAAATGTGTTCATTTCTATGTATGCGCGAAATGCCTTAAAAATGGCTTTAAAATGGATTTGGAGCATGGAGACGATTATCTCGGGATTGCAAGATAACCAAACAAAACTTTTAGTGGATTTCTACTTATTTTATTAAATATCATCTCCACCAAACAGGACAAGCTTGCATCTGTTATAGTTTTGGAGAAAAATGTGTTCATTTCATGTATGCGCGAAATGCCTTAAAAATGGCTTTAAAATGGATTTGGAGCATGGAGACGATTATCTCGGGATTGCAAGATAACCAAACAAAACTTTTAGTGGATTTCTACTTATTTTATTAAATATCATCTCCACCAAACAGGACAAGCTTGCATCTGTTATAGTTTTGGAGAAAAATGTGTTCATTTCATGTATGCGCGAAATGCCTTAAAAATGGCTTTAAAATGGATTTGGAGCATGGAGACGATTATCTCGGGATTGCAAGATAACCAAACAAAACTTTTAGTGGATTTCTACTTATTTTATTAAATATCATCTCCACCAAACAGGACAAGCTTGCATCTGTTATAGTTTTGGAGAAAAATGTGTTCATTTCATGTATGCGCGAAATGCCTTAAAAATGGCTTTAAAATGGATTTGGAGCATGGAGACGATTATCTCGGGATTGCAAGATAACCAAACAAAACTTTTAGTGGATTTCTACTTATTTTATTAAATATCATCTCCACCAAACAGGACAAGCTTGCATCTGTTATAGTTTTGGAGAAAAATGTGTTCATTTCATGTATGCGCGAAATGCCTTAAAAATGGCTTTAAAATGGATTTGGAGCATGGAGACGATTATCTCGGGATTGCAAGATAACCAAACAAAACTTTTAGTGGATTTCTACTTATTTTATTAAATATCATCTCCACCAAACAGGACAAGCTTGCATCTGTTATAGTTTTGGAGAAAAATGTGTTCATTTCATGTATGCGCGAAATGCCTTAAAAATGGCTTTAAAATGGATTTGGAGCATGGAGACGATTATCTCGGGATTGCAAGATAACCAAACAAAACTTTTAGTGGATTTCTACTTATTTTATTAAATATCATCTCCACCAAACAGGACAAGCTTGCATCTGTTATAGTTTTGGAGAAAAATGTGTTCATTTCATGTATGCGCGAAATGCCTTAAAAATGGCTTTAAAATGGATTTGGAGCATGGAGACGATTATCTCGGGATTGCAAGATAACCAAACAAAACTTTTAGTGGATTTCTACTTATTTTATTAAATATCATCTCCACCAAACAGGACAAGCTTGCATCTGTTATAGTTTTGGAGAAAAATGTGTTCATTTCATGTATGCGCGAAATGCCTTAAAAATGGCTTTAAAATGGATTTGGAGCATGGAGACGATTATCTCGGGATTGCAAGATAACCAAACAAAACTTTTAGTGGATTTCTACTTATTTTATTAAATATCATCTCCACCAAACAGGACAAGCTTGCATCTGTTATAGTTTTGGAGAAAAATGTGTTCATTTCATGTATGCGCGAAATGCCTTAAAAATGGCTTTAAAATGGATTTGGAGCATGGAGACGATTATCTCGGGATTGCAAGATAACCAAACAAAACTTTTAGTGGATTTCTACTTATTTTATTAAATATCATCTCCACCAAACAGGACAAGCTTGCATCTGTTATAGTTTTGGAGAAAAATGTGTTCATTTCATGTATGCGCGAAATGCCTTAAAAATGGCTTTAAAATGGATTTGGAGCATGGAGACGATTATCTCGGGATTGCAAGATAACCAAACAAAACTTTTAGTGGATTTCTACTTATTTTATTAAATATCATCTCCACCAAACAGGACAAGCTTGCATCTGTTATAGTTTTGGAGAAAAATGTGTTCATTTCATGTATGCGCGAAATGCCTTAAAAATGGCTTTAAAATGGATTTGGAGCATGGAGACGATTATCTCGGGATTGCAAGATAACCAAACAAAACTTTTAGTGGATTTCTACTTATTTTATTAAATATCATCTCCACCAAACAGGACAAGCTTGCATCTGTTATAGTTTTGGAGAAAAATGTGTTCATTTCATGTATGCGCGAAATGCCTTAAAAATGGCTTTAAAATGGATTTGGAGCATGGAGACGATTATCTCGGGATTGCAAG
The DNA here is from genome assembly GCF_048569485.1 of Anomaloglossus baeobatrachus. Taxonomy (NCBI): domain Eukaryota; kingdom Metazoa; phylum Chordata; class Amphibia; order Anura; family Aromobatidae; genus Anomaloglossus; species Anomaloglossus baeobatrachus. The sequence goes on from NW_027442604.1 coordinate 27,212, forward strand.
ATAACCAAACAAAACTTTTAGTGGATTTCTACTTATTTTATTAAATATCATCTCCACCAAACAGGACAAGCTTGCATCTGTTATAGTTTTGGAGAAAAATGTGTTCATTTCATGTATGCGCGAAATGCCTTAAAAATGGCTTTAAAATGGATTTGGAGCATGGAGACGATTATCTCGGGATTGCAAGATAACCAAACAAAACTTTTAGTGGATTTCTACTTATTTTATTAAATATCATCTCCACCAAACAGGACAAGCTTGCATCTGTTATAGTTTTGGAGAAAAATGTGTTCATTTCATGTATGCGCGAAATGCCTTAAAAATGGCTTTAAAATGGATTTGGAGCATGGAGACGATTATCTCGGGATTGCAAGATAACCAAACAAAACTTTTAGTGGATTTCTACTTATTTTATTAAATATCATCTCCACCAAACAGGACAAGCTTGCATCTGTTATAGTTTTGGAGAAAAATGTGTTCATTTCATGTATGCGCGAAATGCCTTAAAAATGGCTTTAAAATGGATTTGGAGCATGGAGACGATTATCTCGGGATTGCAAGATAACCAAACAAAACTTTTAGTGGATTTCTACTTATTTTATTAAATATCATCTCCACCAAACAGGACAAGCTTGCATCTGTTATAGTTTTGGAGAAAAATGTGTTCATTTCATGTATGCGCGAAATGCCTTAAAAATGGCTTTAAAATGGATTTGGAGCATGGAGACGATTATCTCGGGATTGCAAGATAACCAAACAAAACTTTTAGTGGATTTCTACTTATTTTATTAAATATCATCTCCACCAAACAGGACAAGCTTGCATCTGTTATAGTTTTGGAGAAAAATGTGTTCATTTCATGTATGCGCGAAATGCCTTAAAAATGGCTTTAAAATGGATTTGGAGCATGGAGACGATTATCTCGGGATTGCAAGATAACCAAACAAAACTTTTAGTGGATTTCTACTTATTTTATTAAATATCATCTCCACCAAACAGGACAAGCTTGCATCTGTTATAGTTTTGGAGAAAAATGTGTTCATTTCATGTATGCGCGAAATGCCTTAAAAATGGCTTTAAAATGGATTTGGAGCATGGAGACGATTATCTCGGGATTGCAAGATAACCAAACAAAACTTTTAGTGGATTTCTACTTATTTTATTAAATATCATCTCCACCAAACAGGACAAGCTTGCATCTGTTATAGTTTTGGAGAAAAATGTGTTCATTTCATGTATGCGCGAAATGCCTTAAAAATGGCTTTAAAATGGATTTGGAGCATGGAGACGATTATCTCGGGATTGCAAGATAACCAAACAAAACTTTTAGTGGATTTCTACTTATTTTATTAAATATCATCTCCACCAAACAGGACAAGCTTGCATCTGTTATAGTTTTGGAGAAAAATGTGTTCATTTCATGTATGCGCGAAATGCCTTAAAAATGGCTTTAAAATGGATTTGGAGCATGGAGACGATTATCTCGGGATTGCAAGATAACCAAACAAAACTTTTAGTGGATTTCTACTTATTTTATTAAATATCATCTCCACCAAACAGGACAAGCTTGCATCTGTTATAGTTTTGGAGAAAAATGTGTTCATTTCATGTATGCGCGAAATGCCTTAAAAATGGCTTTAAAATGGATTTGGAGCATGGAGACGATTATCTCGGGATTGCAAGATAACCAAACAAAACTTTTAGTGGATTTCTACTTATTTTATTAAATATCATCTCCACCAAACAGGACAAGCTTGCATCTGTTATAGTTTTGGAGAAAAATGTGTTCATTTCATGTATGCGCGAAATGCCTTAAAAATGGCTTTAAAATGGATTTGGAGCATGGAGACGATTATCTCGGGATTGCAAGATAACCAAACAAAACTTTTAGTGGATTTCTACTTATTTTATTAAATATCATCTCCACCAAACAGGACAAGCTTGCATCTGTTATAGTTTTGGAGAAAAATGTGTTCATTTCATGTATGCGCGAAATGCCTTAAAAATGGCTTTAAAATGGATTTGGAGCATGGAGACGATTATCTCGGGATTGCAAGATAACCAAACAAAACTTTTAGTGGATTTCTACTTATTTTATTAAATATCATCTCCACCAAACAGGACAAGCTTGCATCTGTTATAGTTTTGGAGAAAAATGTGTTCATTTCATGTATGCGCGAAATGCCTTAAAAATGGCTTTAAAATGGATTTGGAGCATGGAGACGATTATCTCGGGATTGCAAGATAACCAAACAAAACTTTTAGTGGATTTCTACTTATTTTATTAAATATCATCTCCACCAAACAGGACAAGCTTGCATCTGTTATAGTTTTGGAGAAAAATGTGTTCATTTCATGTATGCGCGAAATGCCTTAAAAATGGCTTTAAAATGGATTTGGAGCATGGAGACGATTATCTCGGGATTGCAAGATAACCAAACAAAACTTTTAGTGGATTTCTACTTATTTTATTAAATATCATCTCCACCAAACAGGACAAGCTTGCATCTGTTATAGTTTTGGAGAAAAATGTGTTCATTTCATGTATGCGCGAAATGCCTTAAAAATGGCTTTAAAATGGATTTGGAGCATGGAGACGATTATCTCGGGATTGCAAGATAACCAAACAAAACTTTTAGTGGATTTCTACTTATTTTATTAAATATCATCTCCACCAAACAGGACAAGCTTGCATCTGTTATAGTTTTGGAGAAAAATGTGTTCATTTCATGTATGCGCGAAATGCCTTAAAAATGGCTTTAAAATGGATTTGGAGCATGGAGACGATTATCTCGGGATTGCAAGATAACCAAACAAAACTTTTAGTGGATTTCTACTTATTTTATTAAATATCATCTCCACCAAACAGGACAAGCTTGCATCTGTTATAGTTTTGGAGAAAAATGTGTTCATTTCATGTATGCGCGAAATGCCTTAAAAATGGCTTTAAAATGGATTTGGAGCATGGAGACGATTATCTCGGGATTGCAAGATAACCAAACAAAACTTTTAGTGGATTTCTACTTATTTTATTAAATATCATCTCCACCAAACAGGACAAGCTTGCATCTGTTATAGTTTTGGAGAAAAATGTGTTCATTTCATGTATGCGCGAAATGCCTTAAAAATGGCTTTAAAATGGATTTGGAGCATGGAGACGATTATCTCGGGATTGCAAGATAACCAAACAAAACTTTTAGTGGATTTCTACTTATTTTATTAAATATCATCTCCACCAAACAGGACAAGCTTGCATCTGTTATAGTTTTGGAGAAAAATGTGTTCATTTCATGTATGCGCGAAATGCCTTAAAAATGGCTTTAAAATGGATTTGGAGCATGGAGACGATTATCTCGGGATTGCAAGATAACCAAACAAAACTTTTAGTGGATTTCTACTTATTTTATTAAATATCATCTCCACCAAACAGGACAAGCTTGCATCTGTTATAGTTTTGGAGAAAAATGTGTTCATTTCATGTATGCGCGAAATGCCTTAAAAATGGCTTTAAAATGGATTTGGAGCATGGAGACGATTATCTCGGGATTGCAAGATAACCAAACAAAACTTTTAGTGGATTTCTACTTATTTTATTAAATATCATCTCCACCAAACAGGACAAGCTTGCATCTGTTATAGTTTTGGAGAAAAATGTGTTCATTTCATGTATGCGCGAAATGCCTTAAAAATGGCTTTAAAATGGATTTGGAGCATGGAGACGATTATCTCGGGATTGCAAGATAACCAAACAAAACTTTTAGTGGATTTCTACTTATTTTATTAAATATCATCTCCACCAAACAGGACAAGCTTGCATCTGTTATAGTTTTGGAGAAAAATGTGTTCATTTCATGTATGCGCGAAATGCCTTAAAAATGGCTTTAAAATGGATTTGGAGCATGGAGACGATTATCTCGGGATTGCAAGATAACCAAACAAAACTTTTAGTGGATTTCTACTTATTTTATTAAATATCATCTCCACCAAACAGGACAAGCTTGCATCTGTTATAGTTTTGGAGAAAAATGTGTTCATTTCATGTATGCGCGAAATGCCTTAAAAATGGCTTTAAAATGGATTTGGAGCATGGAGACGATTATCTCGGGATTGCAAGATAACCAAACAAAACTTTTAGTGGATTTCTACTTATTTTATTAAATATCATCTCCACCAAACAGGACAAGCTTGCATCTGTTATAGTTTTGGAGAAAAATGTGTTCATTTCATGTATGCGCGAAATGCCTTAAAAATGGCTTTAAAATGGATTTGGAGCATGGAGACGATTATCTCGGGATTGCAAGATAACCAAACAAAACTTTTAGTGGATTTCTACTTATTTTATTAAATATCATCTCCACCAAACAGGACAAGCTTGCATCTGTTATAGTTTTGGAGAAAAATGTGTTCATTTCATGTATGCGCGAAATGCCTTAAAAATGGCTTTAAAATGGATTTGGAGCATGGAGACGATTATCTCGGGATTGCAAGATAACCAAACAAAACTTTTAGTGGATTTCTACTTATTTTATTAAATATCATCTCCACCAAACAGGACAAGCTTGCATCTGTTATAGTTTTGGAGAAAAATGTGTTCATTTCATGTATGCGCGAAATGCCTTAAAAATGGCTTTAAAATGGATTTGGAGCATGGAGACGATTATCTCGGGATTGCAAGATAACCAAACAAAACTTTTAGTGGATTTCTACTTATTTTATTAAATATCATCTCCACCAAACAGGACAAGCTTGCATCTGTTATAGTTTTGGAGAAAAATGTGTTCATTTCATGTATGCGCGAAATGCCTTAAAAATGGCTTTAAAATGGATTTGGAGCATGGAGACGATTATCTCGGGATTGCAAGATAACCAAACAAAACTTTTAGTGGATTTCTACTTATTTTATTAAATATCATCTCCACCAAACAGGACAAGCTTGCATCTGTTATAGTTTTGGAGAAAAATGTGTTCATTTCATGTATGCGCGAAATGCCTTAAAAATGGCTTTAAAATGGATTTGGAGCATGGAGACGATTATCTCGGGATTGCAAGATAACCAAACAAAACTTTTAGTGGATTTCTACTTATTTTATTAAATATCATCTCCACCAAACAGGACAAGCTTGCATCTGTTATAGTTTTGGAGAAAAATGTGTTCATTTCATGTATGCGCGAAATGCCTTAAAAATGGCTTTAAAATGGATTTGGAGCATGGAGACGATTATCTCGGGATTGCAAGATAACCAAACAAAACTTTTAGTGGATTTCTACTTATTTTATTAAATATCATCTCCACCAAACAGGACAAGCTTGCATCTGTTATAGTTTTGGAGAAAAATGTGTTCATTTCATGTATGCGCGAAATGCCTTAAAAATGGCTTTAAAATGGATTTGGAGCATGGAGACGATTATCTCGGGATTGCAAGATAACCAAACAAAACTTTTAGTGGATTTCTACTTATTTTATTAAATATCATCTCCACCAAACAGGACAAGCTTGCATCTGTTATAGTTTTGGAGAAAAATGTGTTCATTTCATGTATGCGCGAAATGCCTTAAAAATGGCTTTAAAATGGATTTGGAGCATGGAGACGATTATCTCGGGATTGCAAGATAACCAAACAAAACTTTTAGTGGATTTCTACTTATTTTATTAAATATCATCTCCACCAAACAGGACAAGCTTGCATCTGTTATAGTTTTGGAGAAAAATGTGTTCATTTCATGTATGCGCGAAATGCCTTAAAAATGGCTTTAAAATGGATTTGGAGCATGGAGACGATTATCTCGGGATTGCAAGATAACCAAACAAAACTTTTAGTGGATTTCTACTTATTTTATTAAATATCATCTCCACCAAACAGGACAAGCTTGCATCTGTTATAGTTTTGGAGAAAAATGTGTTCATTTCATGTATGCGCGAAATGCCTTAAAAATGGCTTTAAAATGGATTTGGAGCATGGAGACGATTATCTCGGGATTGCAAGATAACCAAACAAAACTTTTAGTGGATTTCTACTTATTTTATTAAATATCATCTCCACCAAACAGGACAAGCTTGCATCTGTTATAGTTTTGGAGAAAAATGTGTTCATTTCATGTATGCGCGAAATGCCTTAAAAATGGCTTTAAAATGGATTTGGAGCATGGAGACGATTATCTCGGGATTGCAAGATAACCAAACAAAACTTTTAGTGGATTTCTACTTATTTTATTAAATATCATCTCCACCAAACAGGACAAGCTTGCATCTGTTATAGTTTTGGAGAAAAATGTGTTCATTTCATGTATGCGCGAAATGCCTTAAAAATGGCTTTAAAATGGATTTGGAGCATGGAGACGATTATCTCGGGATTGCAAGATAACCAAACAAAACTTTTAGTGGATTTCTACTTATTTTATTAAATATCATCTCCACCAAACAGGACAAGCTTGCATCTGTTATAGTTTTGGAGAAAAATGTGTTCATTTCATGTATGCGCGAAATGCCTTAAAAATGGCTTTAAAATGGATTTGGAGCATGGAGACGATTATCTCGGGATTGCAAGATAACCAAACAAAACTTTTAGTGGATTTCTACTTATTTTATTAAATATCATCTCCACCAAACAGGACAAGCTTGCATCTGTTATAGTTTTGGAGAAAAATGTGTTCATTTCATGTATGCGCGAAATGCCTTAAAAATGGCTTTAAAATGGATTTGGAGCATGGAGACGATTATCTCGGGATTGCAAGATAACCAAACAAAACTTTTAGTGGATTTCTACTTATTTTATTAAATATCATCTCCACCAAACAGGACAAGCTTGCATCTGTTATAGTTTTGGAGAAAAATGTGTTCATTTCATGTATGCGCGAAATGCCTTAAAAATGGCTTTAAAATGGATTTGGAGCATGGAGACGATTATCTCGGGATTGCAAGATAACCAAACAAAACTTTTAGTGGATTTCTACTTATTTTATTAAATATCATCTCCACCAAACAGGACAAGCTTGCATCTGTTATAGTTTTGGAGAAAAATGTGTTCATTTCATGTATGCGCGAAATGCCTTAAAAATGGCTTTAAAATGGATTTGGAGCATGGAGACGATTATCTCGGGATTGCAAGATAACCAAACAAAACTTTTAGTGGATTTCTACTTATTTTATTAAATATCATCTCCACCAAACAGGACAAGCTTGCATCTGTTATAGTTTTGGAGAAAAATGTGTTCATTTCATGTATGCGCGAAATGCCTTAAAAATGGCTTTAAAATGGATTTGGAGCATGGAGACGATTATCTCGGGATTGCAAGATAACCAAACAAAACTTTTAGTGGATTTCTACTTATTTTATTAAATATCATCTCCACCAAACAGGACAAGCTTGCATCTGTTATAGTTTTGGAGAAAAATGTGTTCATTTCATGTATGCGCGAAATGCCTTAAAAATGGCTTTAAAATGGATTTGGAGCATGGAGACGATTATCTCGGGATTGCAAGATAACCAAACAAAACTTTTAGTGGATTTCTACTTATTTTATTAAATATCATCTCCACCAAACAGGACAAGCTTGCATCTGTTATAGTTTTGGAGAAAAATGTGTTCATTTCATGTATGCGCGAAATGCCTTAAAAATGGCTTTAAAATGGATTTGGAGCATGGAGACGATTATCTCGGGATTGCAAGATAACCAAACAAAACTTTTAGTGGATTTCTACTTATTTTATTAAATATCATCTCCACCAAACAGGACAAGCTTGCATCTGTTATAGTTTTGGAGAAAAATGTGTTCATTTCATGTATGCGCGAAATGCCTTAAAAATGGCTTTAAAATGGATTTGGAGCATGGAGACGATTATCTCGGGATTGCAAGATAACCAAACAAAACTTTTAGTGGATTTCTACTTATTTTATTAAATATCATCTCCACCAAACAGGACAAGCTTGCATCTGTTATAGTTTTGGAGAAAAATGTGTTCATTTCATGTATGCGCGAAATGCCTTAAAAATGGCTTTAAAATGGATTTGGAGCATGGAGACGATTATCTCGGGATTGCAAGATAACCAAACAAAACTTTTAGTGGATTTCTACTTATTTTATTAAATATCATCTCCACCAAACAGGACAAGCTTGCATCTGTTATAGTTTTGGAGAAAAATGTGTTCATTTCATGTATGCGCGAAATGCCTTAAAAATGGCTTTAAAATGGATTTGGAGCATGGAGACGATTATCTCGGGATTGCAAGATAACCAAACAAAACTTTTAGTGGATTTCTACTTATTTTATTAAATATCATCTCCACCAAACAGGACAAGCTTGCATCTGTTATAGTTTTGGAGAAAAATGTGTTCATTTCATGTATGCGCGAAATGCCTTAAAAATGGCTTTAAAATGGATTTGGAGCATGGAGACGATTATCTCGGGATTGCAAGATAACCAAACAAAACTTTTAGTGGATTTCTACTTATTTTATTAAATATCATCTCCACCAAACAGGACAAGCTTGCATCTGTTATAGTTTTGGAGAAAAATGTGTTCATTTCATGTATGCGCGAAATGCCTTAAAAATGGCTTTAAAATGGATTTGGAGCATGGAGACGATTATCTCGGGATTGCAAGATAACCAAACAAAACTTTTAGTGGATTTCTACTTATTTTATTAAATATCATCTCCACCAAACAGGACAAGCTTGCATCTGTTATAGTTTTGGAGAAAAATGTGTTCATTTCATGTATGCGCGAAATGCCTTAAAAATGGCTTTAAAATGGATTTGGAGCATGGAGACGATTATCTCGGGATTGCAAGATAACCAAACAAAACTTTTAGTGGATTTCTACTTATTTTATTAAATATCATCTCCACCAAACAGGACAAGCTTGCATCTGTTATAGTTTTGGAGAAAAATGTGTTCATTTCATGTATGCGCGAAATGCCTTAAAAATGGCTTTAAAATGGATTTGGAGCATGGAGACGATTATCTCGGGATTGCAAGATAACCAAACAAAACTTTTAGTGGATTTCTACTTATTTTATTAAATATCATCTCCACCAAACAGGACAAGCTTGCATCTGTTATAGTTTTGGAGAAAAATGTGTTCATTTCATGTATGCGCGAAATGCCTTAAAAATGGCTTTAAAATGGATTTGGAGCATGGAGACGATTATCTCGGGATTGCAAGATAACCAAACAAAACTTTTAGTGGATTTCTACTTATTTTATTAAATATCATCTCCACCAAACAGGACAAGCTTGCATCTGTTATAGTTTTGGAGAAAAATGTGTTCATTTCATGTATGCGCGAAATGCCTTAAAAATGGCTTTAAAATGGATTTGGAGCATGGAGACGATTATCTCGGGATTGCAAGATAACCAAACAAAACTTTTAGTGGATTTCTACTTATTTTATTAAATATCATCTCCACCAAACAGGACAAGCTTGCATCTGTTATAGTTTTGGAGAAAAATGTGTTCATTTCATGTATGCGCGAAATGCCTTAAAAATGGCTTTAAAATGGATTTGGAGCATGGAGACGATTATCTCGGGATTGCAAGATAACCAAACAAAACTTTTAGTGGATTTCTACTTATTTTATTAAATATCATCTCCACCAAACAGGACAAGCTTGCATCTGTTATAGTTTTGGAGAAAAATGTGTTCATTTCATGTATGCGCGAAATGCCTTAAAAATGGCTTTAAAATGGATTTGGAGCATGGAGACGATTATCTCGGGATTGCAAGATAACCAAACAAAACTTTTAGTGGATTTCTACTTATTTTATTAAATATCATCTCCACCAAACAGGACAAGCTTGCATCTGTTATAGTTTTGGAGAAAAATGTGTTCATTTCATGTATGCGCGAAATGCCTTAAAAATGGCTTTAAAATGGATTTGGAGCATGGAGACGATTATCTCGGGATTGCAAGATAACCAAACAAAACTTTTAGTGGATTTCTACTTATTTTATTAAATATCATCTCCACCAAACAGGACAAGCTTGCATCTGTTATAGTTTTGGAGAAAAATGTGTTCATTTCATGTATGCGCGAAATGCCTTAAAAATGGCTTTAAAATGGATTTGGAGCATGGAGACGATTATCTCGGGATTGCAAGATAACCAAACAAAACTTTTAGTGGATTTCTACTTATTTTATTAAATATCATCTCCACCAAACAGGACAAGCTTGCATCTGTTATAGTTTTGGAGAAAAATGTGTTCATTTCATGTATGCGCGAAATGCCTTAAAAATGGCTTTAAAATGGATTTGGAGCATGGAGACGATTATCTCGGGATTGCAAGATAACCAAACAAAACTTTTAGTGGATTTCTACTTATTTTATTAAATATCATCTCCACCAAACAGGACAAGCTTGCATCTGTTATAGTTTTGGAGAAAAATGTGTTCATTTCATGTATGCGCGAAATGCCTTAAAAATGGCTTTAAAATGGATTTGGAGCATGGAGACGATTATCTCGGGATTGCAAGATAACCAAACAAAACTTTTAGTGGATTTCTACTTATTTTATTAAATATCATCTCCACCAAACAGGACAAGCTTGCATCTGTTATAGTTTTGGAGAAAAATGTGTTCATTTCATGTATGCGCGAAATGCCTTAAAAATGGCTTTAAAATGGATTTGGAGCATGGAGACGATTATCTCGGGATTGCAAGATAACCAAACAAAACTTTTAGTGGATTTCTACTTATTTTATTAAATATCATCTCCACCAAACAGGACAAGCTTGCATCTGTTATAGTTTTGGAGAAAAATGTGTTCATTTCATGTATGCGCGAAATGCCTTAAAAATGGCTTTAAAATGGATTTGGAGCATGGAGACGATTATCTCGGGATTGCAAGATAACCAAACAAAACTTTTAGTGGATTTCTACTTATTTTATTAAATATCATCTCCACCAAACAGGACAAGCTTGCATCTGTTATAGTTTTGGAGAAAAATGTGTTCATTTCATGTATGCGCGAAATGCCTTAAAAATGGCTTTAAAATGGATTTGGAGCATGGAGACGATTATCTCGGGATTGCAAGATAACCAAACAAAACTTTTAGTGGATTTCTACTTATTTTATTAAATATCATCTCCACCAAACAGGACAAGCTTGCATCTGTTATAGTTTTGGAGAAAAATGTGTTCATTTCATGTATGCGCGAAATGCCTTAAAAATGGCTTTAAAATGGATTTGGAGCATGGAGACGATTATCTCGGGATTGCAAGATAACCAAACAAAACTTTTAGTGGATTTCTACTTATTTTATTAAATATCATCTCCACCAAACAGGACAAGCTTGCATCTGTTATAGTTTTGGAGAAAAATGTGTTCATTTCATGTATGCGCGAAATGCCTTAAAAATGGCTTTAAAATGGATTTGGAGCATGGAGACGATTATCTCGGGATTGCAAGATAACCAAACAAAACTTTTAGTGGATTTCTACTTATTTTATTAAATATCATCTCCACCAAACAGGACAAGCTTGCATCTGTTATAGTTTTGGAGAAAAATGTGTTCATTTCATGTATGCGCGAAATGCCTTAAAAATGGCTTTAAAATGGATTTGGAGCATGGAGACGATTATCTCGGGATTGCAAGATAACCAAACAAAACTTTTAGTGGATTTCTACTTATTTTATTAAATATCATCTCCACCAAACAGGACAAGCTTGCATCTGTTATAGTTTTGGAGAAAAATGTGTTCATTTCATGTATGCGCGAAATGCCTTAAAAATGGCTTTAAAATGGATTTGGAGCATGGAGACGATTATCTCGGGATTGCAAGATAACCAAACAAAACTTTTAGTGGATTTCTACTTATTTTATTAAATATCATCTCCACCAAACAGGACAAGCTTGCATCTGTTATAGTTTTGGAGAAAAATGTGTTCATTTCATGTATGCGCGAAATGCCTTAAAAATGGCTTTAAAATGGATTTGGAGCATGGAGACGATTATCTCGGGATTGCAAGATAACCAAACAAAACTTTTAGTGGATTTCTACTTATTTTATTAAATATCATCTCCACCAAACAGGACAAGCTTGCATCTGTTATAGTTTTGGAGAAAAATGTGTTCATTTCATGTATGCGCGAAATGCCTTAAAAATGGCTTTAAAATGGATTTGGAGCATGGAGACGATTATCTCGGGATTGCAAGATAACCAAACAAAACTTTTAGTGGATTTCTACTTATTTTATTAAATATCATCTCCACCAAACAGGACAAGCTTGCATCTGTTATAGTTTTGGAGAAAAATGTGTTCATTTCATGTATGCGCGAAATGCCTTAAAAATGGCTTTAAAATGGATTTGGAGCATGGAGACGATTATCTCGGGATTGCAAGATAACCAAACAAAACTTTTAGTGGATTTCTACTTATTTTATTAAATATCATCTCCACCAAACAGGACAAGCTTGCATCTGTTATAGTTTTGGAGAAAAATGTGTTCATTTCATGTATGCGCGAAATGCCTTAAAAATGGCTTTAAAATGGATTTGGAGCATGGAGACGATTATCTCGGGATTGCAAGATAACCAAACAAAACTTTTAGTGGATTTCTACTTATTTTATTAAATATCATCTCCACCAAACAGGACAAGCTTGCATCTGTTATAGTTTTGGAGAAAAATGTGTTCATTTCATGTATGCGCGAAATGCCTTAAAAATGGCTTTAAAATGGATTTGGAGCATGGAGACGATTATCTCGGGATTGCAAGATAACCAAACAAAACTTTTAGTGGATTTCTACTTATTTTATTAAATATCATCTCCACCAAACAGGACAAGCTTGCATCTGTTATAGTTTTGGAGAAAAATGTGTTCATTTCATGTATGCGCGAAATGCCTTAAAAATGGCTTTAAAATGGATTTGGAGCATGGAGACGATTATCTCGGGATTGCAAGATAACCAAACAAAACTTTTAGTGGATTTCTACTTATTTTATTAAATATCATCTCCACCAAACAGGACAAGCTTGCATCTGTTATAGTTTTGGAGAAAAATGTGTTCATTTCATGTATGCGCGAAATGCCTTAAAAATGGCTTTAAAATGGATTTGGAGCATGGAGACGATTATCTCGGGATTGCAAGATAACCAAACAAAACTTTTAGTGGATTTCTACTTATTTTATTAAATATCATCTCCACCAAACAGGACAAGCTTGCATCTGTTATAGTTTTGGAGAAAAATGTGTTCATTTCATGTATGCGCGAAATGCCTTAAAAATGGCTTTAAAATGGATTTGGAGCATGGAGACGATTATCTCGGGATTGCAAGATAACCAAACAAAACTTTTAGTGGATTTCTACTTATTTTATTAAATATCATCTCCACCAAACAGGACAAGCTTGCATCTGTTATAGTTTTGGAGAAAAATGTGTTCATTTCATGTATGCGCGAAATGCCTTAAAAATGGCTTTAAAATGGATTTGGAGCATGGAGACGATTATCTCGGGATTGCAAGATAACCAAACAAAACTTTTAGTGGATTTCTACTTATTTTATTAAATATCATCTCCACCAAACAGGACAAGCTTGCATCTGTTATAGTTTTGGAGAAAAATGTGTTCATTTCATGTATGCGCGAAATGCCTTAAAAATGGCTTTAAAATGGATTTGGAGCATGGAGACGATTATCTCGGGATTGCAAGATAACCAAACAAAACTTTTAGTGGATTTCTACTTATTTTATTAAATATCATCTCCACCAAACAGGACAAGCTTGCATCTGTTATAGTTTTGGAGAAAAATGTGTTCATTTCATGTATGCGCGAAATGCCTTAAAAATGGCTTTAAAATGGATTTGGAGCATGGAGACGATTATCTCGGGATTGCAAGATAACCAAACAAAACTTTTAGTGGATTTCTACTTATTTTATTAAATATCATCTCCACCAAACAGGACAAGCTTGCATCTGTTATAGTTTTGGAGAAAAATGTGTTCATTTCATGTATGCGCGAAATGCCTTAAAAATGGCTTTAAAATGGATTTGGAGCATGGAGACGATTATCTCGGGATTGCAAGATAACCAAACAAAACTTTTAGTGGATTTCTACTTATTTTATTAAATATCATCTCCACCAAACAGGACAAGCTTGCATCTGTTATAGTTTTGGAGAAAAATGTGTTCATTTCATGTATGCGCGAAATGCCTTAAAAATGGCTTTAAAATGGATTTGGAGCATGGAGACGATTATCTCGGGATTGCAAGATAACCAAACAAAACTTTTAGTGGATTTCTACTTATTTTATTAAATATCATCTCCACCAAACAGGACAAGCTTGCATCTGTTATAGTTTTGGAGAAAAATGTGTTCATTTCATGTATGCGCGAAATGCCTTAAAAATGGCTTTAAAATGGATTTGGAGCATGGAGACGAGTATCTCGGGATTGCAAGATAACCAAACAAAACTTTTAGTGGATTTCTACTTATTTTATTAAATATCATCTCCACCAAACAGGACAAGCTTGCATCTGTTATAGTTTTGGAGAAAAATGTGTTCATTTCATGTATGCGCGAAATGCCTTAAAAATGGCTTTAAAATGGATTTGGAGCATGGAGACGATTATCTCGGGATTGCAAGATAACCAAACAAAACTTTTAGTGGATTTCTACTTATTTAATTAAATATCATCTCCACCAAACAGGACAAGATTGCATCTGTTATAGTTTTGGAGAAAAATGTGTTCATTTCATGTATGCGCGAAATGCCTTAAAAAATGGCTTTAAAATGGGTTTGGAGCATGAGACGATTATCTCGGGATTGCAAGATAACCAAACAAAACTTTTAGTGGATTTCTACTTATTTTATTAAATATCATCTCCACCAAACAGGACAAGCTTGCATCTGTTATAGTTTTGGAGAAAAATGTGTTCATTTCATGTATGCGCGAAATGCCTTAAAAATGGCTTTAAAATGGATTTGGAGCATGGAGACGATTATCTCGGGATTGCAAGATAACCAAACAAAACTTTTAGTGGATTTCTACTTATTTAATTAAATATCATCTCCACCAAACAGGACAAGCTTGCATCTGTTATAGTTTTGGAGAAAAATGTGTTCATTTCATTTATGCGCGAAATGCCTTAGAAATGGCTTTAAAATGGATTTGGAGCATGGAGACGATTATCTCGGGATTGCAAGATAACCAAACAAAACTTTTAGTGGATTTCTACTTATTTTATTAAATATCATCTCCACCAAACAGGACAAGCTTGCATCTGTTATAGTTTTGGAGAAAAATGTGTTCATTTCATGTATGCGCGAAATGCCTTAAAAATGGCTTTAAAATGGGTTTGGAGCATGGAGACGATTATCTCGGGATTGCAAGATAACCAAACAAAACTTTTAGTGGATTGTTACTTATTTTATTAAATATCATCTCCACCAAACAGGACAAGCTTGCATCTGTTATAGTTTTGGAGAAAAATGTGTTCATTTCATGTATGCGCGAAATGCCTTAAAAATGGCTTTAAAATGGATTTGGAGCATGGAGACGATTATCTCGGGATTGCAAGATAACCAAACAAAACTTTTAGTGGATTTCTACTTATTTTATTAAATATCATCTCCACCAAACAGGACAAGCTTGCATCTGTTATAGTTTTGGAGAAAAATGTGTTCATTTCATGTATGCGCGAAATGCCTTAAAAATGGCTTTAAAATGGATTTGGAGCATGGAGACGATTATCTCGGGATTGCAAGATAACCAACAAAACTTTTAGTGGATTTCTACTTATTTTATTAAATATCATCTCCACCAAAACAGGACAAGCTTGCATCTGTTATAGTTTTGGAGAAAAATGTGTTCATTTCATGTATGCGCGAAATGCCTTAAAAATGGCTTTAAAATGGATTTGGAGCATGGAGACGATTATCTCGGGATTGCAAGATAACCAAACAAAACTTTTAGTGGATTTCTACTTATTTTATTAAATATCATCTCCACCAAACAGGACAAGCTTGCATCTGTTATAGTTTTGGAGAAAAATGTGTTCATTTCATGTATGCGCGAAATGCCTTAGAAATGGCTTTAAAATGGATTTGGAGCATGGAGACGATTATCTCGGGATTGCAAGATAACCAAACAAAACTTTTAGTGGATTTCTACTTATTTTATTAAATATCATCTCCACCAAACAGGACAAGCTTGCATCTGTTATAGTTTTTTGAGAAAAATGTGTTCATTTCATGTATGCGCGAAATGCCTTAAAAATGGCTTTAAAATGGATTTGGAGCATGGAGACGATTATCTCGGGATTGCAAGATAACCAAACAAAACTTTTAGTGGATTTCTACTTATTTTATTAAATATCATCTCCACCAAACAGGACAAGCTTGCATCTGTTATAGTTTTGGAGAAAAATGTGTTCATTTCATGTATGCGCGAAATGCCTTAAAAATGGCTTTAAAAATGGATTTGGAGCATGGAGACGATTATCTCGGGATTGCAAGATAACCAAACAAAACTTTTAGTGGATTTCTACTTATTTTATTAAATATCATCTCCACCAAACAGGACAAGCTTGCATCTGTTATAGTTTTGGAGAAAAATGTGTTCATTTCATGTATGCGCGAAATGCCTTAAAAATGGCTTTAAAATGGATTTGGAGCATGGAGACGATTATCTCGGGATTGCAAGATAAACCAAACAAACTTTTAGTGGATTTCTACTTATTTTATTAAATATCATCTCCACCAAACAGGACAAGCTTGCATCTGTTATAGTTTTGGAGAAAAATGTGTTCATTTCATTTATGCGCGAAATGCCTTAGAAATGGCTTTAAAATGGATTTGGAGCATGGAGACGATTATCTCGGGATTGCAAGATAACCAAAACAAAACTTTAGTGGATTTCTACTTATTTTATTAAATATCATCTCCACCAAACAGGACAAGCTTGCATCTGTTATAGTTTTGGAGAAAAATGTGTTCATTTCATGTATGCGCGAAATGCCTTAAAAATGGCTTTAAAATGGATTTGGAGCATGGAGACGATTATCTCGGGATTGCAAGATAACCAAACAAAACTTTTAGTGGATTTCTACTTATTTTATTAAATATCATCTCCACCAAACAGGACAAGCTTGCATCTGTTATAGTTTTGGAGAAAAATGTGTTCATTTCATGTATGCGCGAAATGCCTTAAAAATGGCTTTAAAATGGATTTGGAGCATGGAGACGATTATCTCGGGATTGCAAGATAACCAAACAAAACTTTTAGTGGATTTCTACTTATTTTATTAAACATCATCTCCACCAAACAGGACAAGCTTGCATCTGTTATAGTTTTGGAGAAAAATGTGTTCATTTCATGTATGCGCGAAATGCCTTAAAAATGGCTTTAAAATGGATTTGGAGCATGGAGACGATTATCTCGGGATTGCAAGATAACCAAACAAAACTTTTAGTGGATTTCTACTTATTTAATTAAATATCATCTCCACCAAACAGGACAAGCTTGCATCTGTTATAGTTTTGGAGAAAAATGTGTTCATTTCATGTATGCGCGAAATGCCTTAAAAATGGCTTTAAAATGGATTTGGAGCATGGAGACGATTATCTCGGGATTGCAAGATAACCAAACAAAACTTTTAGTGGATTTCTACTTATTTAATTAAATATCATCTCCATCAAACAGGACAAGCTTGCATCTGTTATAGTTTTGGAGAAAAATGAGTTCATTTCATTTATGCGCGAAATGCCTTAGAAATGGCTTTAAAATGGATTTGGAGCATGGAGACGATTATCTCGGGATTGCAAGATAACCAAACAAAACTTTTAGTGGATTGTTACTTATTTTATTAAATATCATCTCCACCAAAACAGGACAAGCTTGCATCTGTTATAGTTTTGGAGAAAAATGTGTTCATTTCATGTATGCGCGAAATGCCTTAAAAATGGCTTTAAAATGGATTTGGAGCATGGAGACGATTATCTCGGGATTGCAAGATAACCAAACAAAACTTTTAGTGGATTTCTACTTATTTTATTAAATATCATCTCCACCAAACAGGACAAGCTTTCATCTGTTATAGTTTTAAAGAAAAATGTGTTCATTTCATGTATGCGCGAAATGCCTTAAAAATGGCTTTAAAATGGATTTGGAGCATGGAGACGATTATCTCGGGATTGCAAGATAACCAAACAAAACTTTTAGTGGATTTCTACTTATTTTATTAAATATCATCTCCACCAAACAGGACAAGCTTGCATCTGTTATAGTTTTGGAGAAAAATGTGTTCATTTCATGTATGCGCGAAATGCCTTAAAATGGCTTTAAAATGGATTTGGAGCATGGAGACGATTATCTCGGGATTGCAAGATAACCAAACAAAACTTTTAGTGGATTTCTACTTATTTTATTAAATATCATCTCCACCAAACAGGACAAGCTTGCATCTGTTATAGTTTTGGAGAAAAATGTGTTCATTTCATGTATGCGCGAAATGCCTTAAAAATGGCTTTAAAATGGATTTGGAGCATGGAGACGATTATCTCGGGATTGCAAGATAACCAAACAAAACTTTTAGTGGATTTCTACTTATTTTATTAAATATCATCTCCACCAAACAGGACAAGCTTGCATCTGTTATAGTTTTGGAGAAAAATGTGTTCATTTCATGTATGCGCGAAATGCCTTAAAAATGGCTTTAAAATGGATTTGGAGCATGGAGACGATTATCTCGGGATTGCAAGATAACCAAACAAAACTTTTAGTGGATTTCTACTTATTTTTTAAATATCATCTCCACCAAACAGGACAAGCTTGCATCTGTTATAGTTTTGGAGAAAAATGTGTTCATTTCATGTATGCGCGAAATGCCTTAAAAATGGCTTTAAAATGGATTTGGAGCATGGAGACGATTATCTCGGGATTGCAAGATAACCAAACAAAACTTTTAGTGGATTTCTACTTATTTTATTAAATATCATCTCCACCAAAACAGGACAAGCTTGCATCTGTTATAGTTTTGGAGAAAAATGTGTTCATTTCATGTATGCGCGAAATGCCTTAAAATGGCTTTAAAATGGATTTGGAGCATGGAGACGATTATCTCGGGATTGCAAGATAACCAAACAAAACTTTTAAGGATTTCTACTTATTTTATTTAATATCATCTCCACCAAACAGGACAAGCTTGCATCTGTTATAGTTTTGGAGAAAAATGTGTTCATTTCATGTATGCGCGAAATGCCTTAAAAATGGCTTTAAAATGGATTTGGAGCATGGAGACGATTATCTCGGGATTGCAAGATAACCAAACAAAACTTTTAGTGGATTTCTACTTATTTTATTAAATATCATCTCCACCAAACAGGACAAGCTTGCATCTGTTATAGTTTTGGAGAAAAATGTGTTCATTTCATGTATGCGCGAAATGCCTTAAAAATGGCTTTAAAATGGATTTAGAGCATGGAGACGATTATCTCGGGATTGCAAGATAACCAAACAAAACTTTTAGTGGATTTCTACTTATTTTATTAAATATCATCTCCACCAAACAGGACAAGCTTGCATCTGTTATAGTTTTGGAGAAAAATGTGTTCATTTCATGTATGCGCGAAATGCCTTAAAAATGGCTTTAAAATGGATTTGGAGCATGGAGACGATTATCTCGGGATTGCAAGATAACCAAACAAAACTTTTAGTGGATTTCTACTTATTTTATTAAATATCATCTCCACCAAACAGGACAAGCTTGCATCTGTTATAGTTTTGGAGAAAAATGTGTTCATTTCATGTATGCGCGAAATGCCTTAAAAATGGCTTTAAAATGGATTTGGAGCATGGAGACGATTATCTCGGGATTGCAAGATAACCAAACAAAACTTTTAGTGGATTTCTACTTATTTTATTAAATATCATCTCCACCAAACAGGACAAGCTTGCATCTGTTATAGTTTTGGAGAAAAATGTGTTCATTTCATGTATGCGCGAAATGCCTTAAAAATGGCTTTAAAATGGATTTGGAGCATGGAGACGATTATCTCGGGATTGCAAGATAACCAAACAAAACTTTTAGTGGATTTCTACTTATTTTATTAAATATCATCTCCACCAAACAGGACAAGCTTGCATCTGTTATAGTTTTGGAGAAAAATGTGTTCATTTCATGTATGCGCGAAATGCCTTAAAAATGGCTTTAAAATGGATTTGGAGCATGGAGACGATTATCTCGGGATTGCAAGATAACCAAACAAAACTTTTAGTGGATTTCTACTTATTTTATTAAATATCATCTCCACCAAACAGGACAAGCTTGCATCTGTTATAGTTTTGGAGAAAATGTGTTCATTTCATGTATGCGCGAAATGCCTTAAAAATGGCTTTAAAATGGATTTGGAGCATGGAGACGATTATCTCGGGATTGCAAGATAACCAAACAAAACTTTTAGTGGATTTCTACTTATTTTATTAAATATCATCTCCACCAAACAGGACAAGCTTGCATCTGTTATAGTTTTGGAGAAAAATGTGTTCATTTCATGTATGCGCGAAATGCCTTAAAAATGGCTTTAAAATGGATTTGGAGCATGGAGACGATTATCTCGGGATTGCAAGATAACCAAACAAAACTTTTAGTGGATTTCTACTTATTTTATTAAATATCATCTCCACCAAACAGGACAAGCTTGCATCTGTTATAGTTTTGGAGAAAAATGTGTTCATTTCATGTATGCGCGAAATGCCTTAAAAATGGCTTTAAAATGGATTTGGAGCATGGAGACGATTATCTCGGGATTGCAAGATAACCAAACAAAACTTTTAGTGGATTTCTACTTATTTTATTAAATATCATCTCCACCAAACAGGACAAGCTTGCATCTGTTATAGTTTTGGAGAAAAATGTGTTCATTTCATGTATGCGCGAAATGCCTTAAAAATGGCTTTAAAATGGATTTGGAGCATGGAGACGATTATCTCGGGATTGCAAGATAACCAAACAAAACTTTTAGTGGATTTCTACTTATTTTATTAAATATCATCTCCACCAAACAGGACAAGCTTGCATCTGTTATAGTTTTGGAGAAAAATGTGTTCATTTCATGTATGCGCGAAATGCCTTAAAAATGGCTTTAAAATGGATTTGGAGCATGGAGACGATTATCTCGGGATTGCAAGATAACCAAACAAAACTTTTAGTGGATTTCTACTTATTTTATTAAATATCATCTCCACCAAACAGGACAAGCTTGCATCTGTTATAGTTTTGGAGAAAAATGTGTTCATTTCATGTATGCGCGAAATGCCTTAAAAATGGCTTTAAAATGGATTTGGAGCATGGAGACGATTATCTCGGGATTGCAAGATAACCAAACAAAACTTTTAGTGGATTTCTACTTATTTTATTAAATATCATCTCCACCAAACAGGACAAGCTTGCATCTGTTATAGTTTTGGAGAAAAATGTGTTCATTTCATGTATGCGCGAAATGCCTTAAAAAAGGCTTTAAAATGGATTTGGAGCATGGAGACGATTATCTCGGGATTGTAAGATAACCAAACAAAACTTTTAGTGGATTTCTACTTATTTAATTAAATATCATCTCCACCAAACAGGACAAGCTTGCATCTGTTATAGTTTTGGAGAAAAATGTGTTCATTTCATTTATGCGCGAAATGCCTTAGAAATGGCTTTAAAATGGATTTGGAGCATGGAGACGATTATCTCGGGATTGCAAGATAACCAAACAAAACTTTAGTGGATTTCTACTTATTTTATTAAATATCATCTCCACCAAACAGGACAAGCTTGCATCTGTTATAGTTTTGGAGGAAAATGTGTTCATTTCATGTATGCGCGAAATGCCTTAAAAATGGCTTTAAAATGGATTTGGAGCATGGAGACGATTATCTCGGGATTGCAAGATAACCAAACAAAACTTTTAGTGGATTTCTACTTATTTAATTAAATATCATCTCCACCAAACAGGACAAGCTTGCATCTGTTATAGTTTTGGAGAAAAATGTGTTCATTTCATTTATGCGCGAAATGCCTTAGAAATGGCTTTAAAATGGATTTGGAGCATGGAGACGATTATCTCGGGATTGCAAGATAACCAAAAAAAACTTTTAGTGGATTTCTACTTATTTTATTAAATATCATCTCCACCAAACAGGACAAGCTTGCATCTGTTATAGTTTTGGAGAAAAATGTGTTCATTTCATGTATGCGCGAAATGCCTTAAAAATGGCTTTAAAATGGATTTGGAGCATGGAGACGATTATCTCGGGATTGCAAGATAACCAAAAAAAACTTTTAGTGGATTTCTACTTACTTTATTAAATATCATCTCCACCAAACAGGACAAGCTTGCATCTGTTATAGTTTTGGAGAAAAATGTGTTCATTTTATTTATGCGCGAAATGCCTTAGAAATGGCTTTAAAATGGATTTGGAGCATGGAGACGATTATCTCGGGATTGCAAGATAACCAAACAAAACTTTTAGTGGATTTCTACTTATTTTATTAAATATCATCTCCACCAAACAGGACAAGCTTGCATCTGTTATAGTTTTGGAGAAAAATGTGTTCATTTCATGTATGCGCGAAATGCCTTAAAAATGGCATTAAAATGGATTTGGAGCATGGAGACGATTATCTCGGGATTGCAAGATAACCAAACAAAACTTTTAGTGGATTTCTACTTATTTAATTAAATATCATCTCCACCAAACAGGACAAGCTTGCATCTGTTATAGTTTTGGAGAAAAATGTGTTCATTTCATTTATGCGCGAAATGCCTTAGAAATGGCTTTAAAATGGATTTGGAGCATGGAGACGATTATCTCGGATTGCAAGATAACCAAACAAAACTTTTAGTGGATTTCTACTTATTTTATTAAATATCATCTCCACCAAACAGGACAAGCTTGCATCTGTTATAGTTTTGGAGAAAAATGTGTTCATTTCATGTATGCGCGAAATGCCTTAAAAATGGCTTTAAAATGGATTTGGAGCATGGAGACGATTATCTCGGGATTGCAAGATAACCAAACAAAACTTTTAGTGGATTTCTACTTATTTTATTAAATATCATCTCCACCAAACAGGACAAGCTTGCATCTGTTATAGTTTTGGAGAAAAATGTGTTCATTTCATTTATGCGCGAAATGCCTTAGAAATGGCTTTAAAATGGATTTGGAGCATGGAGACGATTATCTCGGGATTGCAAGATAACCAAACAAAACTTTTAGTGGATTTCTACTTATTTTATTAAATATCATCTCCACCAAACAGGACAAGCTTGCATCTGTTATAGTTTTGGAGAAAAATGTGTTCATTTCATGTATGCGCGAAATGCCTTAAAAATGGCTTTAAAATGGATTTGGAGCATGGAGACGATTATCTCGGGATTGCAAGATAACCAAACAAAACTTTTAGTGGATTTCTACTTATTTTATTAAATATCATCTCCACCAAACAGGACAAGCTTGCATCTGTTATAGTTTTGGAGAAAAATGTGTTCATTTCATGTATGCGCAAAATGCCTTAAAAATGGCTTTAAAATGGATTTGGAGCATGGAGACGATTATCTCGGGATTGCAAGATAACCAAACAAAACTTTTAGTGGATTTCTACTTATTTTATTAAATATCATCTCCACCAAACAGGACAAGCTTGCATCTGTTATAGTTTTGGAGAAAAATGTGTTCATTTCATTTATGCGCGAAATGCCTTAGAAATGGCTTTAAAATGGATTTGGAGCATGGAGACGATTATCTCGGGATTGCAAGATAACCAAACAAAACTTTTAGTGGATTTCTACTTATTTTATTAAATATCATCTCCACCAAACAGGACAAGCTTGCATCTGTTATAGTTTTGGAGAAAAATGTGTTCATTTCATGTATGCGCGAAATGCCTTAAAAATGGCTTTAAAATGGATTTGGAGCATGGAGACGATTATCTCGGGATTGCAAGATAACCAAACAAAACTTTTAGTGGATTTCTACTTATTTTATTAAATATCATCTCCACCAAACAGGACAAGCTTGCATCTGTTATAGTTTTGGAGAAAAATGTGTTCATTTCATGTATGCGCGAAATGCCTTAAAAATGGCTTTAAAATGGATTTGGAGCATGGAGACGATTATCTCGGGATTGTAAGATAACCAAACAAAACTTTTAGTGGATTTCTACTTATTTAATTAAATATCATCTCCACCAAACAGGACAAGCTTGCATCTGTTATAGTTTTGGAGAAAAATGTGTTCATTTCATGTATGCGCGAAATGCCTTAAAAATGGCTTTAAAATGGATTTGGAGCATGGAGACGATTATCTCGGGATTGCAAGATAAACAAACAAAACTTTTAGTGGATTTCTACTTATTTTATTAAATATCATCTCCACCAAACAGGACAAGCTTGCATCTGTTATAGTTTTGGAGAAAAATGTGTTCATTTCATGTATGCGCGAAATGCCTTAAAAATGGCTTTAAAATGGATTTGGAGCATGGAGACGATTATCTCGGGATTGCAAGATAACCAAACAAAACTTTTAGTGGATTTCTACTTATTTTATTAAATATCATCTCCACCAAACAGGACAAGCTTGCATCTGTTATAGTTTTGGAGAAAAATGTGTTCATTTCATGTATGCGCGAAATGCCTTAAAAATGGCTTTAAAATGGATTTGGAGCATGGAGACGATTATCTCGGGATTGCAAGATAACCAAACAAAACTTTTAGTGGATTTCTACTTATTTTATTAAATATCATCTCCACCAAATAGGACAAGCTTGCATCTGTTATAGTTTTGGAGAAAAATGTGTTCATTTCATGTATGCGCGAAATGCCTTAAAAATGGCTTTAAAATGGATTTGGAGCATGGAGACGATTATCTCGGGATTGCAAGATAACCAAACAAAACTTTTAGTGGATTTCTACTTATTTTATTAAATATCATCTCCACCAAACAGGACAAGCTTGCATCTGTTATAGTTTTGGAGAAAAATGTGTTCATTTCATGTATGCGCGAAATGCCTTAAAAATGGCTTTAAAATGGATTTGGAGCATGGAGACGATTATCTCGGGATTGCAAGATAACCAAACAAAACTTTTAGTGGATTTCTACTTATTTTATTAAATATCATCTCCACCAAACAGGACAAGCTTTCATCTGTTATAGTTTTGGAGAAAAATGTGTTCATTTCATGTATGCGCGAAATGCCTTAAAAATGGCTTTAAAATGGATTTGGAGCATGGAGACGATTATCTCGGGATTGCAAGATAACCAAACAAAACTTTTAGTGGATTTCTACTTATTTTATTAAATATCATCTCCACCAAACAGGACAAGCTTGCATCTGTTATAGTTTTGGAGAAAAATGTGTTCATTTCATGTATGCGCAAAATGCCTTAAAAATGGCTTTAAAATGGATTTGGAGCATGGAGACGATTATCTCGGTATTGCAAGATAACCAAACAAAACTTTTAGTGGATTTCTACTTATTTTATTAAATATCATCTCCACCAAACAGGACAAGCTTGCATCTGTTATAGTTTTGGAGAAAAATGTGTTCATTTCATTTATGCGCGAAATGCCTTAGAAATGGCTTTAAAATGGATTTGGAGCATGGAGACGATTATCTCGGGATTGCAAGATAACCAAACAAAACTTTTAGTGGATTTCTACTTATTTTATTAAATATCATCTCCACCAAACAGGACAAGCTTGCATCTGTTATAGTTTTGGAGAAAAATGTGTTCATTTCATGTATGCGCGAAATGCCTTAAAAATGGCTTTAAAATGGATTTGGAGCATGGAGACGATTATCTCGGGATTGCAAGATAACCAAACAAAACTTTTAGTGGATTTCTACTTATTTTATTAAATATCATCTCCACCAAACAGGACAAGCTTGCATCTGTTATAGTTTTGGAGAAAAATGTGTTCATTTCATGTATGCGCGAAATGCCTTAAAAATGGCTTTAAAATGGATTTGGAGCATGGAGACGATTATCTCGGGATTGTAAGATAACCAAACAAAACTTTTAGTGGATTTCTACTTATTTAATTAAATATCATCTCCACCAAACAGGACAAGCTTGCATCTGTTATAGTTTTGGAGAAAAATGTGTTCATTTCATTTATGCGCGAAATGCCTTAGAAATGGCTTTAAAATGGATTTGGAGCATGGAGACGATTATCTCGGGATTGCAAGATAACCAAACAAAACTTTTAGTGGATTTCTACTTATTTTATTAAATATCATCTCCACCAAACAGGACAAGCTTGCATCTGTTATAGTTTTGGAGAAAAATGTGTTCATTTCATGTATGCGCGAAATGCCTTAAAAATGGCTTTAAAATGGATTTGGAGCATGGAGACGATTATCTCGGGATTGCAAGATAACCAAACAAAACTTTTAGTGGATTTCTACTTATTTAATTAAATATCATCTCCACCAAACAGGACAAGCTTGCATCTGTTATAGTTTTGGAGAAAAATGTGTTCATTTCATTTATGCGCGAAATGCCTTAGAAATGGCTTTAAAGTGGATTTGGAGCATGGAGACGATTATCTCGGGATTGCAAGATAACCAAAAAAAACTTTTAGTGGATTTCTACTTATTTTATTAAATATCATCTCCACCAAACAGGACAAGCTTGCATCTGTTATAGTTTTGGAGAAAAATGTGTTCATTTCATGTATGCGCGAAATGCCTTAAAAATGGCTTTAAAATGGATTTGGAGCATGGAGACGATTATCTCGGGATTGCAAGATAACCAAAAAAAACTTTTAGTGGATTTCTACTTACTTTATTAAATATCATCTCCACCAAACAGGACAAGCTTGCATCTGTTATAGTTTTGGAGAAAAATGTGTTCATTTTATTTATGCGCGAAATGCCTTAGAAATGGCTTTAAAATGGATTTGGAGCATGGAGACGATTATCTCGGGATTGCAAGATAACCAAACAAAACTTTTAGTGGATTTCTACTTATTTTATTAAATATCATCTCCACCAAACAGGACAAGCTTGCATCTGTTATAGTTTTGGAGAAAAATGTGTTCATTTCATGTATGCGCGAAATGCCTTAAAAATGGCATTAAAATGGATTTGGAGCATGGAGACGATTATCTCGGGATTGCAAGATAACCAAACAAAACTTTTAGTGGATTTCTACTTATTTAATTAAATATCATCTCCACCAAACAGGACAAGCTTGCATCTGTTATAGTTTTGGAGAAAAATGTGTTCATTTCATTTATGCGCGAAATGCCTTAGAAATGGCTTTAAAATGGATTTGGAGCATGGAGACGATTATCTCGGGATTGCAAGATAACCAAACAAAACTTTTAGTGGATTTCTACTTATTTTATTAAATATCATCTCCACCAAACAGGACAAGCTTGCATCTGTTATAGTTTTGGAGAAAAATGTGTTCATTTCATGTATGCGCGAAATGCCTTAAAAATGGCTTTAAAATGGATTTGGAGCATGGAGACGATTATCTCGGGATTGCAAGATAACCAAACAAAACTTTTAGTGGATTTCTACTTATTTTATTAAATATCATCTCCACCAAACAGGACAAGCTTGCATCTGTTATAGTTTTGGAGAAAAATGTGTTCATTTCATTTATGCGCGAAATGCCTTAGAAATGGCTTTAAAATGGATTTGGAGCATGGAGACGATTATCTCGGGATTGCAAGATAACCAAACAAAACTTTTAGTGGATTTCTACTTATTTTATTAAATATCATCTCCACCAAACAGGACAAGCTTGCATCTGTTATAGTTTTGGAGAAAAATGTGTTCATTTCATGTATGCGCGAAATGCCTTAAAAATGGCTTTAAAATGGATTTGGAGCATGGAGACGATTATCTCGGGATTGCAAGATAACCAAACAAAACTTTTAGTGGATTTCTACTTATTTTATTAAATATCATCTCCACCAAACAGGACAAGCTTGCATCTGTTATAGTTTTGGAGAAAAATGTGTTCATTTCATGTATGCGCGAAATGCCTTAAAAATGGCTCCAAATCCATTTTAAAGCCATTTTTAAGGCATTTCGCGCATACATGAAATGAACACATTTTTCTCCAAAACTATAACAGATGCAAGCTTGTCCTGTTTGGTGGAGATGATATTTAATAAAATAAGTAGAAATCCACTAAAAGTTTTGTTTGGTTATCTTGCAATCCCGAGATAATCGTCTCCATGCTCCAAATCCATTTTAAAGCCATTTTTAAGGCATTTCGCGCATACATGAAATGAACACATTTTTCTCCAAAACTATAACAGATGCAAGCTTGTCCTGTTTGGTGGAGATGATATTTAATAAAATAAGTAGAAATCCACTAAAAGTTTTGTTTGGTTATCTTGCAATCCCGAGATAATCGTCTCCATGCTCCAAATCCATTTTAAAGCCATTTCTAAGGCATTTCGCGCATAAATGAAATGAACACATTTTTCTCCAAAACTATAACAGATGCAAGCTTGTCCTGTTTGGTGGAGATGATATTTAATAAAATAAGTAGAAATCCACTAAAAGTTTTGTTTGGTTATCTTGCAATCCCGAGATAATCGTCTCCATGCTCCAAATCCATTTTAAAGCCATTTTAAGGCATTTCGCGCATACATGAAATGAACACATTTTTCTCCAAAACTATAACAGATGCAAGCTTGTCCTGTTTGGTGGAGATGATATTTAATAAAATAAGTAGAAATCCACTAAAAGTTTTGTTTGGTTATCTTGCAATCCCGAGATAATCGTCTCCATGCTCCAAATCCATTTTAAAGCCATTTTTAAGGCATTTCGCGCATACATGAAATGAACACATTTTTCTCCAAAACTATAACAGATGCAAGCTTGTCCTGTTTGGTGGAGATGATATTTAATAAAATAAGTAGACATCCACTAAAAGTTTTGTTTTGTTATCTTGCAATCCCGAGATAATCGTCTCCATGCTCCAAATCCATTTTAAAGCCATTTTTAAGGCATTTCGCGCATACATGAAATGAACACATTTTTCTCCAAAACTATAACAGATGCAAGCTTGTCCTGTTTGGTGGAGATGATATTTAATAAAATAAGTAGAAATCCACTAAAAGTTTTGTTTGGTTATCTTGCAATCCCGAGATAATCGTCTCCATGCTCCAAATCCATTTTAAAGCCATTTCTAAGGCATTTCGCGCATAAATGAAATGAACACATTTTTCTCCAAAACTATAACAGATGCAAGCTTGTCCTGTTTGGTGGAGATGATATTTAATAAAATAAGTAGAAATCCACTAAAAGTTTTGTTTGGTTATCTTGCAATCCCGAGATAATCGTCTCCATGCTCCAAATCCATTTTAAAGCCATTTTTAAGGCATTTCGCGCATAAATGAAATGAACACATTTTTCTCCAAAACTATAACAGATGCAAGCTTGTCCTGTTTGGTGGAGATGATATTTAATTAAATAAGTAGAAATCCACTAAAAGTTTTGTTTGGTTATCTTGCAATCCCGAGATAATCGTCTCCATGCTCCAAATCCATTTTAAAGCCATTTTTAAGGCATTTCGCGCATACATGAAATGAACACATTTTTCTCCAAAACTATAACAGATGCAAGCTTGTCCTGTTTGGTGGAGATGATATTTAATAAAATAAGTAGACATCCACTAAAAGTTTTGTTTGGTTATCTTGCAATCCCGAGATAATCGTCTCCATGCTCCAAATCCATTTTAAAGCCATTTCTAAGGCATTTCGCGCATAAATGAAATGAACACATTTTTCTCCAAAACTATAACAGATGCAAGCTTGTCCTGTTTGGTGGAGATGATATTTAATAAAATAAGTAGAAATCCACTAAAAGTTTTGTTTGGTTATCTTGCAATCCCGAGATAATCGTCTCCATGCTCCAAATCCATTTTAAAGCCATTTTTAAGGCATTTCGCGCATACATGAAATGAACACATTTTTCTCCAAAACTATAACAGATGCAAGCTTGTCCTGTTTGGTGGAGATGATATTTAATAAAATAAGTAGAAATCCACTAAAAGTTTTGTTTGGTTATCTTGCAATCCCGAGATAATCGTCTCCATGCTCCAAATCCATTTTAAAGCCATTTCTAAGGCATTTCGCGCATAAATGAAATGAACACATTTTTCTCCAAAACTATAACAGATGCAAGCTTGTCCTGTTTTGTGGAGATGATATTTAATTAAATAAGTAGAAATCCACTAAAAGTTTTGTTTGGTTATCTTGCAATCCCGAGATAATCGTCTCCATGCTCCAAATCCATTTTAAAGCCATTTTTAAGGCATTTCGCGCATACATGAAATGAACACATTTTTCTCCAAAACTATAACAGATGCAAGCTTGTCCTGTTTGGTGGAGATGATATTTAATAAAATAAGTAGAAATCCACTAAAAGTTTTGTTTGGTTATCTTGCAATCCCGAGATAATCGTCTCCATGCTCCAAATCCATTTTAAAGCCATTTCTAAGGCATTTCGCGCATAAATGAAATGAACACATTTTTCTCCAAAACTATAACAGATGCAAGCTTGTCCTGTTTGGTGGAGATGATATTTAATTAAATAAGTAGAAATCCACTAAAAGTTTTGTTTGGTTATCTTGCAATCCCGAGATAATCGTCTCCATGCTCCAAATCCATTTTAAAGCCATTTTTAAGGCATTTCGCGCATACATGAAATGAACACATTTTTCTCCAAAACTATAACAGATGCAAGCTTGTCCTGTTTGGTGGAGATGATATTTAATAAAATAAGTAGAAATCCACTAAAAGTTTTGTTTGGTTATCTTGCAATCCCGAGATAATCGTCTCCATGCTCCAAATCCATTTTAAAGCCATTTTTAAGGCATTTCGCGCATACATGAAATGAACACATTTTTCTCCAAAACTATAACAGATGCAAGCTTGTCCTGTTTGGTGGAGATGATATTTAATAAAATAAGTAGAAATCCACTAAAAGTTTTGTTTGGTTATCTTGCAATCCCGAGATAATCGTCTCCATGCTCCAAATCCATTTTAAAGCCATTTCTAAGGCATTTCGCGCATAAATGAAATGAACACATTTTTCTCCAAAACTATAACAGATGCAAGCTTGTCCTGTTTGGTGGAGATGATATTTAATAAAATAAGTAGAAATCACTAAAAGTTTGTTTGGTTATCTTGCAATCCCGAGATAATCGTCTCCATGCTCCAAATCCATTTTAAAGCCATTTTTAAGGCATTTTGCGCATACATGAAATGAACACATTTTTCTCCAAAACTATAACAGATGCAAGCTTGTCCTGTTTGGTGGAGATGATATTTAATAAAATAAGTAGAAATCCACTAAAAGTTTTGTTTGGTTATCTTGCAATCCCGAGATAATCGTCTCCATGCTCCAAATCCATTTTAAAGCCATTTTTAAGGCATTTCGCGCATACATGAAATGAACACATTTTTCTCCAAAACTATAACAGATGCAAGCTTGTCCTGTTTGGTGGAGATGATATTTAATAAAATAAGTAGAAATCCACTAAAAGTTTTGTTTGGTTATCTTGCAATCCCGAGATAATCGTCTCCATGCTCCAAATCCATTTTAAAGCCATTTTTAAGGCATTTCGCGCATACATGAAATGAACACATTTTTCTCCAAAACTATAACAGATGCAAGCTTGTCCTGTTTGGTGGAGATGATATTTAATAAAATAAGTAGAAATCCACTAAAAGTTTTGTTTGGTTATCTTGCAATCCCGAGATAATCGTCTCCATGCTCCAAATCCATTTTAAAGCCATTTTTAAGGCATTTCGCGCATACATGAAATGAACACATTTTTCTCCAAAACTATAACAGATGCAAGCTTGTCCTGTTTGGTGGAGATGATATTTAATAAAATAAGTAGAAATCCACTAAAAGTTTTGTTTGGTTATCTTGCAATCCCGAGATAATCGTCTCCATGCTCCAAATCCATTTTAAAGCCATTTTTAAGGCATTTCGCGCATACATGAAATGAACACATTTTTCTCCAAAACTATAACAGATGCAAGCTTGTCCTGTTTGGTGGAGATGATATTTAATAAAATAAGTAGAAATCCACTAAAAGTTTTGTTTGGTTATCTTGCAATCCCGAGATAATCGTCTCCATGCTCCAAATCCATTTTAAAGCCATTTTTAAGGCATTTCGCGCATACATGAAATGAACACATTTTTCTCCAAAACTATAACAGATGCAAGCTTGTCCTGTTTGGTGGAGATGATATTTAATAAAATAAGTAGAAATCCACTAAAAGTTTTGTTTGGTTATCTTGCAATCCCGAGATAATCGTCTCCATGCTCCAAATCCATTTTAAAGCCATTTTTAAGGCATTTCGCGCATACATGAAATGAACACATTTTTCTCCAAAACTATAACAGATGCAAGCTTGTCCTGTTTGGTGGAGATGATATTTAATAAAATAAGTAGAAATCCACTAAAAGTTTTGTTTGGTTATCTTGCAATCCGAGATAATCGTCTCCATGCTCCAAATCCATTTTAAAGCCATTTTTAAGGCATTTCGCGCATACATGAAATGAACACATTTTCTCCAAAACTATAACAGATGCAAGCTTGTCCTGTTTGGTGGAGATGATATTTAATAAAATAAGTAGAAATCCACTAAAAGTTTTGTTTGGTTATCTTGCAATCCCGAGATAATCGTCTCCATGCTCCAAATCCATTTTAAAGCCATTTTTAAGGCATTTCGCGCATACATGAAATGAACACATTTTTCTCCAAAACTATAACAGATGCAAGCTTGTCCTGTTTGGTGGAGATGATATTTAATAAATAAGTAGAAATCCACTAAAAGTTTTGTTTGGTTATCTTGCAATCCCGAGATAATCGTCTCCATGCTCCAAATCCATTTTAAAGCCATTTTTAAGGCATTTCGCGCATACATGAAATGAACACATTTTTCTCCAAAACTATAACAGATGCAAGCTTGTCCTGTTTGGTGGAGATGATATTTAATAAAATAAGTAGAAATCCACTAAAAGTTTTGTTTGGTTATCTTGCAATCCCGAGATAATCGTCTCCATGCTCCAAATCCATTTAAAGCCATTTTTAAGGCATTTCGGCGCATACATGAAATGAACACATTTTTCTCCAAAACTATAACAGATGCAAGCTTGTCCTGTTTGGTGGAGATGATATTTAATAAAATAAGTAGAAATCCACTAAAAGTTTGTTTGGTTATCTTGCAATCCCGAGATAATCGTCTCCATGCTCCCAAATCCATTTTAAAGCAATTTTTAAGGCATTTCGCGCATAAATGAAATGAACACATTGTTCTCCAAAACTATAACAGATGCAAGCTTGTCCTGTTTGGTGGAGATGATATTTAATAAAATAAGTAGAAATCCACTAAAAGTTTTGTTTGGTTATCTTGCAATCCCGAGATAATCGTCTCCATGCTCCAAATCCATTTTAAAGCCATTTTTAAGGCATTTCGCGCATACATGAAATGAACACATTTTTCTCCAAAACTATAACAGATGCAAGCTTGTCCTGTTTGGTGGAGATGATATTTAATAAAATAAGTAGAAATCCACTAAAAGTTTTGTTTGGTTATCTTGCAATCCCGAGATAATCGTCTCCATGCTCCAAATCCATTTTAAAGCCATTTTTAAGGCATTTCGCGCATACATGAAATGAACACATTTTTCTCCAAAACTATAACAGATGCAAGCTTGTCCTGTTTGGTGGAGATGATATTTAATAAAATAAGTAGAAATCCACTAAAAGTTTTGTTTGGTTATCTTGCAATCCCGAGATAATCGTCTCCATGCTCCAAATCCATTTTAAAGCCATTTTTAAGGCATTTCGCGCATACATGAAATGAACACATTTTTCTCCAAAACTATAACAGATGCAAGCTTGTCCTGTTTGGTGGAGATGATATTTAATAAAATAAGTAGAAATCCACTAAAAGTTTTGTTTGGTTATCTTGCAATCCCGAGATAATCGTCTCCATGCTCCAAATCCATTTTAAAGCCATTTTTAAGGCATTTCGCGCATACATGAAATGAACACATTTTTCTCCAAAACTATAACAGATGCAAGCTTGTCCTGTTTGGTGGAGATGATATTTAATAAAATAAGTAGAAATCCACTAAAAGTTTTGTTTGGTTATCTTGCAATCCCGAGATAATCGTCTCCATGCTCCAAATCCATTTTAAAGCCATTTTTAAGGCATTTCGCGCATACATGAAATGAACACATTTTTCTCCAAAACTATAACAGATGCAAGCTTGTCCTGTTTGGTGGAGATGATATTTAATAAAATAAGTAGAAATCCACTAAAAGTTTTGTTTGGTTATCTTGCAATCCCGAGATAATCGTCTCCATGCTCCAAATCCATTTTAAAGCCATTTTTAAGGCATTTCGCGCATACATGAAATGAACACATTTTTCTCCAAAACTATAACAGATGCAAGCTTGTCCTGTTTGGTGGAGATGATATTTAATAAAATAAGTAGAAATCCACTAAAAGTTTTGTTTGGTTATCTTGCAATCCCGAGATAATCGTCTCCATGCTCCAAATCCATTTTAAAGCCATTTTTAAGGCATTTCGCGCATACATGAAATGAACACATTTTTCTCCAAAACTATAACAGATGCAAGCTTGTCCTGTTTGGTGGAGATGATATTTAATAAAATAAGTAGAAATCCACTAAAAGTTTTGTTTGGTTATCTTGCAATCCCGAGATAATCGTCTCCATGCTCCAAATCCATTTTAAAGCCATTTTTAAGGCATTTCGCGCATACATGAAATGAACACATTTTTCTCCAAAACTATAACAGATGCAAGCTTGTCCTGTTTGGTGGAGATGATATTTAATAAAATAAGTAGAAATCCACTAAAAGTTTTGTTTGGTTATCTTGCAATCCCGAGATAATCGTCTCCATGCTCCAAATCCATTTTAAAGCCATTTTTAAGGCATTTCGCGCATACATGAAATGAACACATTTTTCTCCAAAACTATAACAGATGCAAGCTTGTCCTGTTTGGTGGAGATGATATTTAATAAAATAAGTAGAAATCCACTAAAAGTTTTGTTTGGTTATCTTGCAATCCCGAGATAATCGTCTCCATGCTCCAAATCCATTTTAAAGCCATTTTTAAGGCATTTCGCGCATACATGAAATGAACACATTTTTCTCCAAAACTATAACAGATGCAAGCTTGTCCTGTTTGGTGGAGATGATATTTAATAAAATAAGTAGAAATCCACTAAAAGTTTTGTTTGGTTATCTTGCAATCCCGAGATAATCGATCTCCATGCTCCAAATCCATTTTAAAGCCATTTTTAAGGCATTTCGCGCATACATGAAATGAACACATTTTTCTCCAAAACTATAACAGATGCAAGCTTGTCCTGTTTGGTGGAGATGATATTTAATAAAATAAGTAGAAATCCACTAAAAGTTTTGTTTGGTTATCTTGCAATCCCGAGATAATCGTCTCCATGCTCCAAATCCATTTTAAAGCCATTTTTAAGGCATTTCGCGCATACATGAAATGAACACATTTTTCTCCAAAACTATAACAGATGCAAGCTTGTCCTGTTTGGTGGAGATGATATTTAATAAAATAAGTAGAAATCCACTAAAAGTTTTGTTTGGTTATCTTGCAATCCCGAGATAATCGTCTCCATGCTCCAAATCCATTTTAAAGCCATTTTTAAGGCATTTCGCGCATACATGAAATGAACACATTTTTCTCCAAAACTATAACAGATGCAAGCTTGTCCTGTTTGGTGGAGATGATATTTAATAAAATAAGTAGAAATCCACTAAAAGTTTTGTTTGGTTATCTTGCAATCCCGAGATAATCGTCTCCATGCTCCAAATCCATTTTAAAGCCATTTTTAAGGCATTTCGCGCATACATGAAATGAACACATTTTTCTCCAAAACTATAACAGATGCAAGCTTGTCCTGTTTGGTGGAGATGATATTTAATAAAATAAGTAGAAATCCACTAAAAGTTTTGTTTGGTTATCTTGCAATCCCGAGATAATCGTCTCCATGCTCCAAATCCATTTTAAAGCCATTTTTAAGGCATTTCGCGCATACATGAAATGAACACATTTTTCTCCAAAACTATAACAGATGCAAGCTTGTCCTGTTTGGTGGAGATGATATTTAATAAAATAAGTAGAAATCCACTAAAAGTTTTGTTTGGTTATCTTGCAATCCCGAGATAATCGTCTCCATGCTCCAAATCCATTTTAAAGCCATTTTTAAGGCATTTCGCGCATACATGAAATGAACACATTTTTCTCCAAAACTATAACAGATGCAAGCTTGTCCTGTTTGGTGGAGATGATATTTAATAAAATAAGTAGAAATCCACTAAAAGTTTTGTTTGGTTATCTTGCAATCCCGAGATAATCGTCTCCATGCTCCAAATCCATTTTAAAGCCATTTTTAAGGCATTTCGCGCATACATGAAATGAACACATTTTTCTCCAAAACTATAACAGATGCAAGCTTGTCCTGTTTGGTGGAGATGATATTTAATAAAATAAGTAGAAATCCACTAAAAGTTTTGTTTGGTTATCTTGCAATCCCGAGATAATCGTCTCCATGCTCCAAATCCATTTTAAAGCCATTTTTAAGGCATTTCGCGCATACATGAAATGAACACATTTTTCTCCAAAACTATAACAGATGCAAGCTTGTCCTGTTTGGTGGAGATGATATTTAATAAAATAAGTAGAAATCCACTAAAAGTTTTGTTTGGTTATCTTGCAATCCCGAGATAATCGTCTCCATGCTCCAAATCCATTTTAAAGCCATTTTTAAGGCATTTCGCGCATACATGAAATGAACACATTTTTCTCCAAAACTATAACAGATGCAAGCTTGTCCTGTTTGGTGGAGATGATATTTAATAAAATAAGTAGAAATCCACTAAAAGTTTTGTTTGGTTATCTTGCAATCCCGAGATAATCGTCTCCATGCTCCAAATCCATTTTAAAGCCATTTTTAAGGCATTTCGCGCATACATGAAATGAACACATTTTTCTCCAAAACTATAACAGATGCAAGCTTGTCCTGTTTGGTGGAGATGATATTTAATAAAATAAGTAGAAATCCACTAAAAGTTTTGTTTGGTTATCTTGCAATCCCGAGATAATCGTCTCCATGCTCCAAATCCATTTTAAAGCCATTTTTAAGGCATTTCGCGCATACATGAAATGAACACATTTTTCTCCAAAACTATAACAGATGCAAGCTTGTCCTGTTTGGTGGAGATGATATTTAATAAAATAAGTAGAAATCCACTAAAAGTTTTGTTTGGTTATCTTGCAATCCCGAGATAATCGTCTCCATGCTCCAAATCCATTTTAAAGCCATTTTTAAGGCATTTCGCGCATACATGAAATGAACACATTTTTCTCCAAAACTATAACAGATGCAAGCTTGTCCTGTTTGGTGGAGATGATATTTAATAAAATAAGTAGAAATCCACTAAAAGTTTTGTTTGGTTATCTTGCAATCCCGAGATAATCGTCTCCATGCTCCAAATCCATTTTAAAGCCATTTTTAAGGCATTTCGCGCATACATGAAATGAACACATTTTTCTCCAAAACTATAACAGATGCAAGCTTGTCCTGTTTGGTGGAGATGATATTTAATAAAATAAGTAGAAATCCACTAAAAGTTTTGTTTGGTTATCTTGCAATCCCGAGATAATCGTCTCCATGCTCCAAATCCATTTTAAAGCCATTTTTAAGGCATTTCGCGCATACATGAAATGAACACATTTTTCTCCAAAACTATAACAGATGCAAGCTTGTCCTGTTTGGTGGAGATGATATTTAATAAAATAAGTAGAAATCCACTAAAAGTTTTGTTTGGTTATCTTGCAATCCCGAGATAATCGTCTCCATGCTCCAAATCCATTTTAAAGCCATTTTTAAGGCATTTCGCGCATACATGAAATGAACACATTTTTCTCCAAAACTATAACAGATGCAAGCTTGTCCTGTTTGGTGGAGATGATATTTAATAAAATAAGTAGAAATCCACTAAAAGTTTTGTTTGGTTATCTTGCAATCCCGAGATAATCGTCTCCATGCTCCAAATCCATTTTAAAGCCATTTTTAAGGCATTTCGCGCATACATGAAATGAACACATTTTTCTCCAAAACTATAACAGATGCAAGCTTGTCCTGTTTGGTGGAGATGATATTTAATAAAATAAGTAGAAATCCACTAAAAGTTTTGTTTGGTTATCTTGCAATCCCGAGATAATCGTCTCCATGCTCCAAATCCATTTTAAAGCCATTTTTAAGGCATTTCGCGCATACATGAAATGAACACATTTTTCTCCAAAACTATAACAGATGCAAGCTTGTCCTGTTTGGTGGAGATGATATTTAATAAAATAAGTAGAAATCCACTAAAAGTTTTGTTTGGTTATCTTGCAATCCCGAGATAATCGTCTCCATGCTCCAAATCCATTTTAAAGCCATTTTTAAGGCATTTCGCGCATACATGAAATGAACACATTTTTCTCCAAAACTATAACAGATGCAAGCTTGTCCTGTTTGGTGGAGATGATATTTAATAAAATAAGTAGAAATCCACTAAAAGTTTTGTTTGGTTATCTTGCAATCCCGAGATAATCGTCTCCATGCTCCAAATCCATTTTAAAGCCATTTTTAAGGCATTTCGCGCATACATGAAATGAACACATTTTTCTCCAAAACTATAACAGATGCAAGCTTGTCCTGTTTGGTGGAGATGATATTTAATAAAATAAGTAGAAATCCACTAAAAGTTTTGTTTGGTTATCTTGCAATCCCGAGATAATCGTCTCCATGCTCCAAATCCATTTTAAAGCCATTTTTAAGGCATTTCGCGCATACATGAAATGAACACATTTTTCTCCAAAACTATAACAGATGCAAGCTTGTCCTGTTTGGTGGAGATGATATTTAATAAAATAAGTAGAAATCCACTAAAAGTTTTGTTTGGTTATCTTGCAATCCCGAGATAATCGTCTCCATGCTCCAAATCCATTTTAAAGCCATTTTTAAGGCATTTCGCGCATACATGAAATGAACACATTTTTCTCCAAAACTATAACAGATGCAAGCTTGTCCTGTTTGGTGGAGATGATATTTAATAAAATAAGTAGAAATCCACTAAAAGTTTTGTTTGGTTATCTTGCAATCCCGAGATAATCGTCTCCATGCTCCAAATCCATTTTAAAGCCATTTTTAAGGCATTTCGCGCATACATGAAATGAACACATTTTTCTCCAAAACTATAACAGATGCAAGCTTGTCCTGTTTGGTGGAGATGATATTTAATAAAATAAGTAGAAATCCACTAAAAGTTTTGTTTGGTTATCTTGCAATCCCGAGATAATCGTCTCCATGCTCCAAATCCATTTTAAAGCCATTTTTAAGGCATTTCGCGCATACATGAAATGAACACATTTTTCTCCAAAACTATAACAGATGCAAGCTTGTCCTGTTTGGTGGAGATGATATTTAATAAAATAAGTAGAAATCCACTAAAAGTTTTGTTTGGTTATCTTGCAATCCCGAGATAATCGTCTCCATGCTCCAAATCCATTTTAAAGCCATTTTTAAGGCATTTCGCGCATACATGAAATGAACACATTTTTCTCCAAAACTATAACAGATGCAAGCTTGTCCTGTTTGGTGGAGATGATATTTAATAAAATAAGTAGAAATCCACTAAAAGTTTTGTTTGGTTATCTTGCAATCCCGAGATAATCGTCTCCATGCTCCAAATCCATTTTAAAGCCATTTTTAAGGCATTTCGCGCATACATGAAATGAACACATTTTTCTCCAAAACTATAACAGATGCAAGCTTGTCCTGTTTGGTGGAGATGATATTTAATAAAATAAGTAGAAATCCACTAAAAGTTTTGTTTGGTTATCTTGCAATCCCGAGATAATCGTCTCCATGCTCCAAATCCATTTTAAAGCCATTTTTAAGGCATTTCGCGCATACATGAAATGAACACATTTTTCTCCAAAACTATAACAGATGCAAGCTTGTCCTGTTTGGTGGAGATGATATTTAATAAAATAAGTAGAAATCCACTAAAAGTTTTGTTTGGTTATCTTGCAATCCCGAGATAATCGTCTCCATGCTCCAAATCCATTTTAAAGCCATTTTTAAGGCATTTCGCGCATACATGAAATGAACACATTTTTCTCCAAAACTATAACAGATGCAAGCTTGTCCTGTTTGGTGGAGATGATATTTAATAAAATAAGTAGAAATCCACTAAAAGTTTTGTTTGGTTATCTTGCAATCCCGAGATAATCGTCTCCATGCTCCAAATCCATTTTAAAGCCATTTTTAAGGCATTTCGCGGCATAAATGAAATGAACACATTTTTCTCCAAAACTATAACAGATGCAAGCTTGTCCTGTTTGGTGGAGATGATATTTAATAAAATAAGTAGAAATCCACTAAAAGTTTTGTTTGGTTATCTTGCAATCCCGAGATAATCGTCTCCATGCTCCAAATCCATTTTAAAGCCATTTTTAAGGCATTTCGCGCATACATGAAATGAACTCATTTTTCTCCAAAACTATAACAGATGCAAGCTTGTCCTGTTTGGTGGAGATGATATTTAATAAAATAAGTAGAAATCCACTAAAAGTTTTGTTTGGTTATCTTGCAATCCCGAGATAATCGTCTCCATGCTCCAAATCCATTTTAAAGCCATTTTTAAGGCATTTCGCGCATACATGAAATGAACACATTTTTCTCCAAAACTATAACAGATGCAAGCTTGTCCTGTTTGGTGGAGATAATATTTAATAAAATAAGTAGAAATCTACTAAAAGTTTCGTTTGTTTATATTGACATCCTGAGATAATCGTCTCCATGCTCCAAATCCATTTTAAAGCCATTTCAAAGGCATTTTGCGCATACATGAAATGAACACATTTTTCTCCAAAACTATAACACATGCAAGCTTGTCCTGTTTGGTGGAGATGATATTTAATAAAATAAGTAGAAATCCACTTAAAGTTTTGTTTGGTTATCTTGCAATCCCGAGATAATCGTCTCCATGCTCCAAATCCATTTTAAAGCCATTTTTAAGGCATTTCGCGCATACATGAAATGAACACATTTTTCTCCAAAACTATAACAGATGCAAGCTTGTCCTGTTTGGTGGAGATGATATTTGATAAAATAAGTAGAAATCCACTAAAAGTTTTGTTTGGTTATCTTGCAATCCCGAGATAATCGTCTCCATGCTCCAAATCCATTTTAAAGCCATTTCAAAGGCATTTTGCGCATACATGAAATGAACACATTTTTCTCCAAAACTATAACACATGCAAGCTTGTCCTGTTTGGTGGAGATGATATTTAATAAAATAAGTAGAAATCCACTAAAAGTTTTGTTTGGTTATCTTGCAATCCCGAGATAATCGTCTCCATGCTCCAAATCCATTTTAAAGCCATTTTTAAGGCATTTCGCGCATACATGAAATGAACACATTTTTCTCCAAAACTATAACAGATGCAAGCTTGTCCTGTTTGGTGGAGATGATATTTAATAAAATAAGTAGAAATCCACTAAAAGTTTTGTTTGGTTATCTTGCAATCCCGAGATAATCGTCTCCATGCTCCAAATCCATTTTAAAGCCATTTTTAAGGCATTTCGCGCATACATGAAATGAACACATTTTTCTCCAA
Source organism: Anomaloglossus baeobatrachus (assembly GCF_048569485.1). Classification (NCBI taxonomy): domain Eukaryota; kingdom Metazoa; phylum Chordata; class Amphibia; order Anura; family Aromobatidae; genus Anomaloglossus; species Anomaloglossus baeobatrachus. The sequence goes on from NW_027442604.1 coordinate 68,928, forward strand.
AACTATAACAGATGCAAGCTTGTCCTGTTTGGTGGAGATGATATTTAATAAAATAAGTAGAAATCCACTAAAAGTTTTGTTTGGTTATCTTGCAATCCCGAGATAATCGTCTCCATGCTCCAAATCCATTTTAAAGCCATTTTTAAGGCATTTCGCGCATACATGAAATGAACACATTTTTCTCCAAAACTATAAAAGATGCAAGCTTGTCCTGTTTGGTGGAGATGATATTTAATAAAATAAGTAGAAATCCACTAAAAGTTTTGTTTGGTTATATTGCAATCCCGAGATAATCGTCTTCATGCTCCAAATCCATTTTAAAGCCATTTTTAAGGCATTTCGCGCATACATGAAATGAACACATTTTTCTCCAAAACTATAACAGATGCAAGCTTGTCCTGTTTGGTGGAGATGATATTTAATAAAATAAGTAGAAATCCACTAAAAGTTTTGTTTGGTTATCTTGCAATCCCGAGATAATCGTCTCCATGCTCCAAATCCATTTTAAAGCCATTTTTAAGGCATTTCGCGCATACATGAAATGAACACATTTTTCTCCAAAACTATAACAGATGCAAGCTTGTCCTGTTTGGTGGAGATAATATTTAATAAAATAAGTAGAAATCTACTAAAAGTTTCGTTTGTTTATATTGCCATCCTGAGATAATCGTCTCCATGCTCCAAATCCATTTTAAAGCCATTTCAAAGGCATTTTGCGCATACATGAAATGAACACATTTTTCTCCAAAACTATAACACATGCAAGCTTGTCCTGTTTGGTGGAGATGATATTTAATAAAATAAGTAGAAATCCACTAAAAGTTTTGTTTGGTTATCTTGCAATCCCGAGATAATCGTCTCCATGCTCCAAATCCATTTTAAAGCCATTTTTAAGGCATTTCGCGCATACATGAAATGAACACATTTTTCTCCAAAACTATAACAGATGCAAGCTTGTCCTGTTTGGTGGAGATGATATTTAATAAAATAAGTAGAAATCCACTAAAAGTTTTGTTTGGTTATCTTGCAATCCCGAGATAATCGTCTCCATGCTCCAAATCCATTTTAAAGCCATTTTTAAGGCATTTCGCGCATACATGAAATGAACACATTTTTCTCCTGTTTGGTGGAGATGATATTTAATAAAATAAGTAGAAATCCACTAAAAGTTTTGTTTGGTTATCTTGCAATCCCGAGATAATCGTCTCCATGCTCCAAATCCATTTTAAAGCCATTTTTAAGGCATCTCGCGCATACATGAAATGAACACATTTTTCTCCAAAACTATAACAGATGCAAGCTTGTCCTGTTTGGTGGAGATGATATTTAATAAAATAAGTAGAAATCCACTAAAAGTTTTGTTTGGTTATCTTGCAATCCCGAGATAATCGTCTCCATGCTCCAAATCCATTTTAAAGCCATTTTTAAGGCATTTCGCGCATACATGAAATGAACACATTTTTCTCCAAAACTATAACAGATGCAAGCTTGTCCTGTTTGGTGGAGATGATATTTAATAAAATAAGTAGAAATCCACTAAACGTTTTGTTTGGTTATCTTGCAATCCCGAGATAATCGTCTCCATGCTCCAAATCCATTTTAAAGCCATTTTTAAGGCATTTCGCGCATACATGAAATGAACACATTTTTCTCCAAAACTATAACAGATGCAAGCTTGTCCTGTTTGGTGGAGATGATATTTAATAAAATAAGTAGAAATCCACTAAAAGTTTTGTTTGGTTATATTGCAATCCCGAGATAATCGTCTTCATGCTCCAAATCCATTTTAAAGCCATTTTTAAGGCATTTCGCGCATACATGAAATGAACACATTTTTCTCCAAAACTATAACAGATGCAAGCTTGTCCTGTTTGGTGGAGATGATATTTAATAAAATAAGTAGAAATCCACTAAAAGTTTTGTTTGGTTATCTTGCAATCCCGACATAATCGTCTCCATGCTCCAAATCCATTTTAAAGCCAATTTTAAGGCATTTCGCGCATACATGAAATGAACACATTTTTCTCCAAAACTATAACAGATGCAAGCTTGTCCTGTTTGGTGGAGATAATATTTAATAAAATAAGTAGAAATCTACTAAAAGTTTCGTTTGTTTATATTGCCATCCTGAGATAATCGTCTCCATGCTCCAAATCCATTTTAAAGCCATTTTTAAGGCATTTCGCGCATACATGAAGTGAACACATTTTTCTCCAAAACTATAACAGATGCAAGCTTGTCCTGTTTGGTGGAGATGATATTTAATAAAATAAGTAGAAATCCACTAAAAGTTTTGTTTGGTTATCATGCAATCCCGAGATAATCGTCTCCATGCTCCAAATCCATTTTAAAGCCATTTTTAAGGCATTTCGCGCATACATGAAATGAACACATTTTTCTCCAAAACTATAACAGATGCAAGCTTGTCCTGTTTGGTGGAGATAATATTTAATAAAATAAGTAGAAATCTACTAAAAGTTTCGTTTGTTTATATTGCCATTCTGAGATAATCGTCTCCATGCTCCAAATCCATTTTAAAGCCATTTCAAAGGCATTTTGCGCATACATGAAATGAACACATTTTTCTCCAAAACTATAACACATGCAAGCTTGTCCTGTTTGGTGGAGATGATATTTAATAAAATAAGTAGAAATCCACTAAAAGTTTTGTTTGGTTATCTTGCAATCCCGAGATAATCGTCTCCATGCTCCAAATCCATTCATTTTAAAGCCATTTTTAAGGCATTTCGCGCATACATGAAATGAACACATTTTTCTCTAAAACTATAACAGATGCAAGCTTGTCCTGTTTGGTGGAGATGATATTTAATAAAATAAGTAGAAATCCACTAAAAGTTTTGTTTGGTTATCTTGCAATCCCGAGATAATCGTCTCCATGCTCCAAATCCATTTTAAAGCCATTTTTAAGGCATTTCGCGCATACATGAAATGAACACATTTTTCTCCAAAACTATAACAGATGCAAGCTTGTCCTGTTTGGTGGAGATGATATTTAATAAAATAAGTAGAAATCCACTAAAAGTTTTGTTTGGTTACCTTGCAATCCCGAGATAATCGTCTCCATGCTCCAAATCCATTTTAAAGCCATTTTTAAGGCATTTCGCGCATACATGAAATGAACACATTTTTCTCCAAAACTATAACAGATGCAAGCTTGTCCTGTTTGGTGGAGATGATATTTAATAAAATAAGTAGAAATCCACTAAAAGTTTTGTTTGGTTATCTTGCAATCCCGAGATAATCGTCTCCATGCTCCAAATCCATTTTAAAGCCATTTCAAAGGCATTTTGCGCATACATGAAATGAACACATTTTTCTCCAAAACTATAACACATGCAAGCTTGTCCTGTTTGGTGGAGATGATATTTAATAAAATAAGTAGAAATCCACTAAAAGTTTTGTTTGGTTATCTTGCAATCCCGAGATAATCGTCTCCATGCTCCAAATCCATTTTAAAGCCATTTTTAAGGCATTTCGCGCATACATGAAATGAACACATTTTTCTCCAAAACTATAACAGATGCAAGCTTGTCCTGTTTGGTGGAGATCATATTTAATAAAATAAGTAGAAATCTACTAAAAGTTTCGTTTGTTTATATTGCCATCCTGAGATAATCGTCTCCATGCTCCAAATCCATTTTAAAGCCATTTCAAAGGCATTTTGCGCATACATGAAATGAACACATTTTTCTCCAAAACTATAACACATGCAAGCTTGTCCTGTTTGGTGGAGATGATATTTAATAAAATAAGTAGAAATCCACTAAAAGTTTTGTTTGGTTATCTTGCAATCCCGAGATAATCGTCTCCATGCTCCAAATCCATTTTAAAGCCATTTCAAAGGCATTTTGCGCATACATGAAATGAACACATTTTTCTCCAAAACTATAACACATGCAAGCTTGTCCTGTTTGGTGGAGATGATATTTAATAAAATAAGTAGAAATCCACTAAAAGTTTTGTTTGGTTATCTTGCAATCCCGAGATAATCGTCTCCATGCTCCAAATCCATTTTAAAGCCATTTTTAAGGCATTTCGCGCATACATGAAATGAACACATTTTTCTCCAAAACTATAACAGATGCAAGCTTGTCCTGTTTGGTGGAGATGATATTTAATAAAATAAGTAGAAATCCACTAAAAGTTTTGTTTGGTTATCTTGCAATCCCGAGATAATCGTCTCCATGCTCCAAATCCATTTTAAAGCCATTTTTAAGGCATTTCGCGCATACATGAAATGAACACATTTTTCTCCAAAACTATAACAGATGCAAGCTTGTCCTGTTTGGTGGAGATGATATTTAATAAAATAAGTAGAAATCCACTAAAAGTTTTGTTTGGTTATCTTGCAATCCCGAGATAATCGTCTCCATGCTCCAAATCCATTTTAAAGCCATTTTTAAGGCATTTCGCGCATACATGAAATGAACACATTTTTCTCCAAAACTATAACAGATGCAAGCTTGTCCTGTTTGGTGGAGATGATATTTAATAAAATAAGTAGAAATCCACTAAAAGTTTTGTTTGGTTATCTTGCAATCCCGAGATAATCGTCTCCATGCTCCAAATCCATTTTAAAGCCATTTTTAAGGCATTTCGCGCATACATGAAATGAACACATTTTTCTCCAAAACTATAACAGATGCAAGCTTGTCCTGTTTGGTGGAGATGATATTTAATAAAATAAGTAGAAATCCACTAAAAGTTCTGTTTGGTTATCTTGCAATCCCGAGATAATCGTCTCCATGCTCCAAATCCATTTTAAAGCCATTTTTAAGGCATTTCGCGCATACATGAAATGAACACATTTTTCTCCAAAACTATAACAGATGCAAGCTTGTCCTGTTTGGTGGAGATGATATTTAATAAAATAAGTAGAAATCCACTAAAAGTTTTGTTTGGTTATCTTGCAATTCCGAGATAATCGTCTCCATGCTCCAAATCCATTTTAAAGCCATTTTTAAGGCATTTCGCGCATACATGAAATGAACACATTTTTCTCCAAAACTATAACAGATGCAAGCTTGTCCTGTTTGGTGGAGATGATATTTAATAAAATAAGTAGAAATCCACTAAACGTTTTGTTTGGTTATATTGCAATCCCGAGATAATCGTCTCCATGCTCCAAATCCATTTTAAAGCCATTTTTAAGGCATTTCGCGCATACATGAAATGAACACATTTTTCTCCAAAACTATAACAGATGCAAGCTTGTCCTGTTTGGTGGAGATGATATTTAATAAAATAAGTAGAAATCCACTAAAAGTTTTGTTTGGTTATCTTGCAATCCCGAGATAATCGTCTCCATGCTCCAAATCCATTTTAAAGCCATTTTTAAGGCATTTCGCGCATACATGAAATGAACACATTTTTCTCCAAAACTATAACAGATGCAAGCTTGTCCTGTTTGGTGGAGATGATATTTAATAAAATAAGTAGAAATCCACTAAAAGTTTTGTTTGGTTATCTTGCAATCCCGAGATAATCGTCTCCATGCTCCAAATCCATTTTAAAGCCATTTTTAAGGCATTTCGCGCATACATGAAATGAACACATTTTTCTCCAAAACTATAACAGATGCAAGCTTGTCCTGTTTGGTGGAGATGATATTTAATAAAATAAGTAGAAATCCACTAAAAGTTTTGTTTGGTTATCTTGCAATCCCGAGATAATCGTCTCCATGCTCCAAATCCATTTTAAAGCCATTTTTAAGGCATTTCGCGCATACATGAAATGAACACATTTTTCTCCAAAACTATAACAGATGCAAGCTTGTCCTGTTTGGTGGAGATGATATTTAATAAAATAAGTAGAAATCCACTAAAAGTTTTGTTTGGTTATATTGCAATCCCGAGATAATCGTCTCCATGCTCCAAATCCATTTTAAAGCCATTTTTAAGGCATTTCGCGCATACATGAAATGAACACATTTTTCTCCAAAACTATAACAGATGCAAGCTTGTCCTGTTTGGTGGAGATGATATTTAATAAAATAAGTAGAAATCCACTAAAAGTTTTGTTTGGTTATCTTGCAATCCCGAGATAATCGTCTCCATGCTCCAAATCCATTTTAAAGCCATTTTTAAGGCATTTCGCGCATACATGAAATGAACACATTTTTCTCCAAAACTATAACAGATGCAAGCTTGTCCTGTTTGGTGGAGATGATATTTAATAAAATAAGTAGAAATCCACTAAAAGTTTTGTTTGGTTATCTTGCAATCCCGAGATAATCGTCTCCATGCTCCAAATCCATTTTAAAGCCATTTTTAAGGCATTTCGCGCATACATGAAATGAACACATTTTTCTCCAAAACTATAACAGATGCAAGCTTGTCCTGTTTGGTGGAGATGATATTTAATAAAATAAGTAGAAATCCACTAAAAGTTTTGTTTGGTTATCTTGCAATCCCGAGATAATCGTCTCCATGCTCCATATCCATTTTAAAGCCATTTTTAAGGCATTTCGCGCATACTTGAAATGAACACATTTTTCTCCAAAACTATAACAGATGCAAGCTTGTCCTGTTTGGTGGAGATGATATTTAATAAAATAAGTAGAAATCCACTAAAAGTTTTGTTTGGTTATCTTGCAATCCCGAGATAATCGTCTCCATGCTCCAAATCCATTTTAAAGCCATTTTTAAGGCATTTCGCGCATACATGAAATGAACACATTTTTCTCCAAAAATATAACAGATGCAAGCTTGTCCTGTTTGGTGGAGATGATATTTAATAAAATAAGTAGAAATCCACTAAAAGTTTTGTTTGGTTATCTTGCAATCCCGAGATAATCGTCTCCATGCTCCAAATCCATTTTAAAGCCATTTTTAAGGCATTTCGCGCATACATGAAATGAACACATTTTTCTCCAAAACTATAACAGATGCAAGCTTGTCCTGTTTGGTGGAGATGATATTTAATAAAATAAGTAGAAATCCACTAAAAGTTTTGTTTGGTTATCTTGCAATCCCGAGATAATCGTCTCCATGCTCCAAATCCATTTTAAAGCCATTTTTAAGGCATTTCGCGCATACATGAAATGAACACATTTTTCTCCAAAACTATAACAGATGCAAGCTTGTCCTGTTTGGTGGAGATGATATTTAATAAAATAAGTAGAAATCCACTAAAAGTTTTGTTTGGTTATATTGCAATCCCGAGATAATCGTCTCCATGCTCCAAATCCATTTTAAAGCCATTTTTAAGGCATTTCGCGCATACATGAAATGAACACATTTTTCTCCAAAACTATAACAGATGCAAGCTTGTCCTGTTTGGTGGAGATGATATTTAATAAAATAAGTAGAAATCCACTAAAAGTTTTGTTTGGTTATCTTGCAATCCCGAGATAATCGTCTCCATGCTCCAAATCCATTTTAAAGCCATTTTTAAGGCATTTCGCGCATACATGAAATGAACACATTTTTCTCCAAAACTATAACAGATGCAAGCTTGTCCTGTTTGGTGGAGATGATATTTAATAAAATAAGTAGAAATCCACTAAAAGTTTTGTTTGGTTATCTTGCAATTAGAGTTGAGCGCGGTTCGTGGTTCGTGGTTCTCCAGTTCGCGGCTCGAGTGATTTTGGGGCATGTTCTAGATCGAACTAGAACTCGAGCTTTTTGCAAAAGCTCGGTAGTTCTAGAAACGTTCGAGAACGGTTCTAGCAGCCAAAAAACAGCTAAATCATAGCTTGGTTTCTGCTGTAATAGTGTAAGTCACTCTGTGAATCAAACTATTATCACATTTCAGTGTATAGTGTGCGTGAACAGCGCCTTCAGATCACTGCTGTTTCTATAATGGCGATCGCCATTTTTTTTTTTTTTTCTTCTTGTCTTCCTTCCCTAAGCGCGCGCGTCTTGTGGGGCGGGCCAGCATGTCAGCCAATCCCAGACACACACACAGCTAAGTGGACTTTGAGCCAGAGAAGCAACGGCATGTGTGATAGGATCTGCATGTCACATGTCCCTGCATTATAAAACCGGACATTTTCTTCACGGACGCCATTATCTGCCTTCTGCGTCTTTGGTGTCAGACATCACTGTCGCAGCTCCGTCTTCCTGAGTCCTATAGCCGATACAGCTGTATGCGCTGCATACACAGCGTTAGACAGCTTAGGGAGAGCACTTTATAGCAGTCCTTTTAAGGGCTCCAACCGGCAGGGTCAGAGAGCCATAGGTGACAGGTCCTGCAAACAGCAACAGCGTCTGTGTAGCCCAGGTCAGGGATTTCCTACCTGCATTTCACCATTAGGAGGGAATAGAAAGGCAGGCTTCCATTCCTCTACCCAGAGCACCACAATCCTGCCACTGTACCCTCTTGTCCTCTGCACACTCCAACTGATAACTAAGCCATTATACTAGCAAACACTCAGTGTACCTAGTGGCATCCTATACGTGGCTATTGGACTTTGCTATAGTCCCACTAGTGCAAAGACATTTGCAGAGCGCGTCTGCCTGCATTGCACACTACAACTCATTCTAACCAAGCCATTATACTAGCAAACACTCAGTGTACCTAGTGGCATCCTATACGTGGCTATTGGACTTTGCTATAGTCCCACTAGTGCAAAGACATTTGCAGAGCGCGTCTGCCTGCATTGCACACTACAACTCATTCTAACCAAGCCATTATACTAGCAAACACTCAGTGTACCTAGTGGCATCCTATACGTGGCTATTGGACTTTGCTATAGTCCCACTAGTGCAAAGACATTTGCAGAGCGCGTCTGCCTGCATTGCACACTCCAACTCATTAAAACCAAGCCATTATACTAGCAAACACTCAGTGTACCTAGTGGCATCCTATACGTGGCTATTGGACTTTGCTATAGTCCCACTAGTGCAAAGACATTTGCATAGCGCGTCTGCCGGCATTGCACACTCAAACTCATTTTAACTAAGCCATTATACTAGCAAACACTCAGTGTACCTAGTGGCATCCTATACGTGGCTATTGGACTTTGCTATAGTCCCACTAGTGCAAAGACATTAGCAGAGCACATCTGCCTGCATTGCACACTACAACTCATTCTAACCAAGCCATTATACTAGCAAACACTCAGTGTACCTAGTGGCATCCTATACGTGGCTATTGGACTTTGCTATAGTCCCACTAGTGCAAAGACATTTGCATAGCGCGTCTGCCTGCATTGCACACTCAAACTCATTTTAACTAAGCCATTATACTAGCAAACACTCAGTGTACCTAGTGGCATCCTATACGTGGCTATTGGACTTTGCTATAGTCCCACTAGTGCAAAGACATTAGCAGAGCACATCTGCCTGCATTGCACACTACAACTCATTCTAACCAAGCCATTATACTAGCAAACACTCAGTGTACCTAGTGGCATCCTATACGTGGCTATTGGACTTTGCTATAGTCCCACTAGTGCAAAGACATTTGCAGAGCGCGTCTGCCTGCATTGCACACTCCAACTCATTAAAACCAAGCCATTATACTAGCAAACACTCAGTGTACCTAGTGGCATCCTATACGTGGCTATTGGACTTTGCTATAGTCCCACTAGTGCAAAGACATTTGCATAGCGCGTCTGCCTGCATTGCACATTCAAACTCATTTTAACTAAGCCATTATACTAGCAAACACTCAGTGTACCTAGTGGCATCCTATACGTGGCTATTGGACTTTGCTATAGTCCCACTAGTGCAAAGATATTAGCAGAGCACATCTGCCTGCATTGCACACTCCAACTTTTTTAAACTAAGCAATTTTACTAGCAAACACTCAGTGTACCTAGTGGCATCCTAAACGTGGCTATTGGACTTTGCTATAGTCCCACTAGTGCAAAGACATTTGCAGAGCACGTCTGCCTGCATTGCACACTACAACTCATTGTTACTAAGCCATTATACTAGCAAACACTCAGTGTACCTAGTTGTATCCTAAACGTGGCTATTGTACTTTTGTCTATTCACAGTATTGGAACGATATTTGCAGCACGTCTGCCTGCATTGCACACTCTAACTTTTTTAAACTCAGCCATTTATAGTAGCAAACACTCAGTGTACCTAGTTGTATCCTAAACGTGGCTATTGTACTTTTGTCAATTCACAGTATTGGAACGTTATTTGCAGCACGTCTGCCTGCATTGCACACTCAAACTTTTTTAAACTCAGCCATTTATAGTAGCAAACACTCAGTGTACCTAGTTGTATCCTAAACGTGGCTATTGTACTTTTGTCTATTCACAGTATTGGAACGATATTTGCAGCACGTCTGCCTGCATTGCACACTCTAACTTTTTTAAACTCAGCCATTATACTAGCAAACACTCAGTGTACCTAGTGGCATCCTATACGTGGCTATTGGACTTTGCTATAGTCCCACTAGTGCAAAGACATTAGCAGAGCACATCTGCCTGCATTGCACACTACAACTCATTCTAACCAAGCCATTATACTAGCAAACACTCAGTGTACCTAGTGGCATCCTATACGTGGCTATTGGACTTTGCTATAGTCCCACTAGTGCAAAGACATTTGCAGAGCGCGTCTGCCTGCATTGCACACTCCAACTCATTAAAACCAAGCCATTATACTAGCAAACACTCAGTGTACCTAGTGGCATCCTATACGTGGCTATTGGACTTTGCTATAGTCCCACTAGTGCAAAGACATTTGCATAGCGCGTCTGCCTGCATTGCACACTCAAACTCATTTTAACTAAGCCATTATACTAGCAAACACTCAGTGTACCTAGTGGCATCCTATACGTGGCTATTGGACTTTGCTATAGTCCCACTAGTGCAAAGATATTAGCAGAGCACATCTGCCTGCATTGCACACTCCAACTTTTTTAAACTAAGCAATTTTACTAGCAAACACTCAGTGTACCTAGTGGCATCCTAAACGTGGCTATTGGACTTTGCTATAGTCCCACTAGTGCAAAGACATTTGCAGAGCACGTCTGCCTGCATTGCACACTACAACTCATTGTTACTAAGCCATTATACTAGCAAACACTCAGTGTACCTAGTTGTATCCTAAACGTGGCTATTGTACTTTTGTCTATTCACAGTATTGGAACGATATTTGCAGCACGTCTGCCTGCATTGCACACTCTAACTTTTTTAAACTCAGCCATTTATAGTAGCAAACACTCAGTGTACCTAGTTGTATCCTAAACGTGGCTATTGTACTTTTGTCTATTCACAGTATTGGAACGATATTTGCAGCACGTCTGCCTGCATTGCACACTCTAACTTTTTTAAACTCAGCCATTATACTAGCAAACACTCAGTGTACCTAGTTGTATCCTAAACGTGGCTATTGTACTTTTGTCAATTCACAGTATTGGAACGTTATTTGCAGCACGTCTGCCTGCATTGCACACTCAAACTTTTTTAAACTCAGCCATTTATAGTAGCAAACACTCAGTGTACCTAGTTGTATCCTAAACGTGGCTATTGTACTTTTGTCAATTCACAGTATTGGAACGTTATTTGCAGCACGTCTGCCTGCATTGCACACTCAAACTTTTTTAAACTCAGCCATTTATAGTAGCAAACACTCAGTGTACCTAGTTGTATCCTAAACGTGGCTATTGTACTTTTGTCTATTCACAGTATTGGAACGTTATTTGCAGCACGTCTGCCTGCATTGCACACTCTAACTTTTTTAAACTCAGCCATTATACTAGCAAACACTCAGTGTACCTAGTTGTATCCTAAACGTGGCTATTTTACTTTTGTCTATTCACAGTATTGGAACGATATTTGCAGCACGTCTGCCTGCATTGCACACTCTAACTTTTTTAAACTCAGCCATTATACTAGCAAACACTCACTGTACCTAGTTGTATCCTAAACGTGGCTATTGTACTTTTGTCAATTCACAGTATTGGAACGTTATTTGCAGCACGTCTGCCTGCATTGCACACTCAAACTTTTTTAAACTCAGCCATTATACTAGCAAACACTCACTGTACCTAGTTGTATCCTAAACGTGGCTATTGTACTTTTGTCAATTCACAGTATTGGAACGTTATTTGCAGCACGTCTGCCTGCATTGCACACTCAAACTTTTTTAAACTCAGCCATTATACTAGCAAACACTCACTGTACCTAGTTGTATCCTAAACGTGGCTATTGTACTTTTGTCAATTCACAGTATTGGAACGTTATTTGCAGCACGTCTGCCTGCATTGCACACTCAAACTTTTTTAAACTCAGCCATTTATAGTAGCAAACACTCAGTGTACCTAGTTGTATCCTAAACGTGGCTATTGTACTTTTGTCTATTCACAGTATTGGAACGTTATTTGCAGCACGTCTGCCTGCATTGCACACTCTAACTTTTTTAAACTCAGCCATTATACTAGCAAACACTCAGTGTACCTAGTTGTATCCTAAACGTGGCTATTTTACTTTTGTCTATTCACAGTATTGGAACGATATTTGCAGCACGTCTGCCTGCATTGCACACTCTAACTTTTTTAAACTCAGCCATTATACTAGCAAACACTCACTGTACCTAGTTGTATCCTAAACGTGGCTATTGTACTTTTGTCAATTCACAGTATTGGAACGTTATTTGCAGCACGTCTGCCTGCATTGCACACTCAAACTTTTTTAAACTCAGCCATTTATAGTAGCAAACACTCAGTGTACCTAGTTGTATCCTAAACGTGGCTATTGTACTTTTGTCAATTCACAGTATTGGAACGTTATTTGCAGCACGTCTGCCTGCATTGCACACTCAAACTTTTTTAAACTCAGCCATTTATAGTAGCAAACACTCAGTGTACCTAGTTGTATCCTAAACGTGGCTATTGTACTTTTGTCTATTCACAGTATTGGAACGTTATTTGCAGCACGTCTGCCTGCCTTGCACACTCTAACTTTTTTAAACTCAGCCATTATACTAGCAAACACTCACTGTACCTAGTTGTATCCTAAACGTGGCTATTGTACTTTTGTCAATTCACAGTATTGGAACGTTATTTGCAGCACGTCTGCCTGCATTGCACACTCAAACTTTTTTAAACTCAGCCATTATACTAGCAAACACTCACTGTACCTAGTTGTATCCTAAACGTGGCTATTGTACTTTTGTCAATTCACAGTATTGGAACGTTATTTGCAGCACGTCTGCCTGCATTGCACACTCAAACTTTTTTAAACTCAGCCATTATACTAGCAAACACTCACTGTACCTAGTTGTATCCTAAACGTGGCTATTGTACTTTTGTCAATTCACAGTATTGGAACGTTATTTGCAGCACGTCTGCCTGCATTGCACACTCAAACTTTTTTAAACTCAGCCATTTATAGTAGCAAACACTCAGTGTACCTAGTTGTATCCTAAACGTGGCTATTGTACTTTTGTCTATTCACAGTATTGGAACGTTATTTGCAGCACGTCTGCCTGCATTGCACACTCAAACTTTTTTAAACTCAGCCATTATACTAGCAAACACTCACTGTACCTAGTTGTATCCTAAACGTGGCTATTGTACTTTTGTCAATTCACAGTATTGGAACGATATTTGCAGGACATCTGCCTGCATTGCACACTCAAACTTTTTTAAACTCAGCCATTATACTAGCAAACACTCACTGTACCTAGTTGTATCCTAAACGTGGCTATTGTACTTTTGTCTATTCACACTACTGCAAATCTATGTGCAGCACCTCTGCATGACAACCTCGTGCTCTGTTTTTAATAAGCTATAATGATAGCACAAAATACTGCCATTTTGTGGCATCATAGAACTGGCTGTTGTATTCCATTAGTGCCCCACTGGTGACAAGCTATTTCTAGCACCTCTACATCACACCCTCATGCACATTTAGCTACGCTAATGTTATAGCAAACTCATGGAATTCATTGCTGCATTTCATAATTCGGAGGGATAGAAAGTCAGGCTTCCTTTAGCTTTTCCTTCTGTTCATAGACAGCATCTCCAAGACAAATTTCCCCTCCACGTCTAAGTGTGGAGAGGCAGCTAGTGCGCATGCGTGTGCCGATGTACCCCAGCTGCAGCATAATTACAGTGTTTCGCCTAGTGAGTATGCTCAGCCTGACTGTGCCATTCCTGACGCTAAGTCTTCATTTCGGGATACAGCGCATGCTCCCACACTAAGTGTGAAAAGCCTCTTTGCACAGGTGCTTGCATTCTGTGCCGGGTCTAAGTCCTGTTTTGTGCCTAGACACCATGCTAAAGCTGATAGTCTTTTTTCAGAGACTGTATTTCATGCTACTGAGCATGCTCAGGCACTTCCTGCATCAGAGACTAGGTCCGGTAATGAACTCTTTGGCCCTGGCCCTGATGTGGGGGTCCCATATAGACCACAGGGCATCAGGTGTCCTCCCAAATGGCTTGCAGAGGCCCACACCTATGACTTGTCACCGCATTATTGATGGTCAGACGATGACTGGTGAGGTGTTTGGGTCATGGCAGCCATGAGGTCATCATTGAAGTTGCGTTTCCAAATAGGACGCTAGTTATGCCACTCATGACGTGTCACTCTGTTTTTGTCTCCAGGAGGTGCATTGTGGTTCACCCTGGTTTGGGGCGGACCCAGGTTATAAAAGGGGCTGGAGCCAACAAGGAGGTGCGCAGTCTTCTATTATGCTCCGAAAGAGCACACCTCCATGTGTTGAACCCATTGCGGCTTTAGGCCAGAGGTAGGCAGGGATAGGGTGGTGGATGCAGGCCACCACCACAGTTGGTAACGCAGAACGGTTAAGACCAGCTCCTGTCCTAACAGTCCTGCTTGTGCAGCCCAGTGGCATTAACAGGCCTGCTGCTGCTGATGCGCCTGCTGTCCACAGGTGTGGCCCCTACGCACACGGTCAGCGTACTCAATGGCCCCTGTGTTGTTAACAGGGAGTTCCTGGGCTGGGTGGGCATGTGGACCCTGTGACGCTAACAGGGCTCACAGTCTCCAGATCCGAATGGCGTCTAACTCGGTTCAGGCTACTATTAGTTTCATAGCCACACAGCTCTGTATCCTCCACCAAACCTTCAAGTTGCCAACCTCTCCTTTTCCAACTGGGAGCACGGTGGACACTGACTGCTGAAGGTGATATATACCTTTCTCTTTCTTTTCTTATTAATTTTTGTTATATAGCGGTCACAGATTATATACCACTTTATCCAAATCTGCCAGTCCCACTGTAACAGATGTTGTTTCTTCAGCAAATGTTACAGTTGTTTAACCACCAAATCCACGGACCAAAATTTTTTTCCCCTTTCCAACACACCTGTTCCCCTTTCCAACAGCATCTGTCCTTTTTCAACTCATTTTGGGATATGACCAAAAGTGCAACTGTGCAGGGACACCGTACTCAACGCCATCTCAGCACAGCAGCCATCCCTCGGTCCCTCCGATGTGGACAAGTAAAAGACCATTTCCTCCTATCCATGACAAAGTGTTGAGATTCACTCTGTGCAGCACTGGTGTTTAGTGGAAAAGTAGATCTAAGATTGCGTACCACATTCTGCAGATACTCCTGTATACGTGCGTCTATTTCTATGGCAGGAATTAGTTCGCCAAATTTTGTCTTGTACCGGGGATCTAACAGTGTGGCAACCCAGTATTCAGGATTACTTCAAATTCATACAATCCGAGGGTCATGTAGGTAGTGCAGCAAGAAGGCGCTCATGTGTCTTGTGCATCCAGGAGGACCAAGTCCTTGGTGTGTTGGTGGCAGAGAGGTGAGAATCGTGCATCCTTCCTCTGCCCTCTACCCACAACCTCGCACAACCGAAATGTGAGCAAGCTCTCACTCATCTGCTGAGTCTTCCATGCCCATCGCCAGTTCGTCCTCCATTTCTTCATGGGCT
Source organism: Anomaloglossus baeobatrachus (assembly GCF_048569485.1). Lineage (NCBI taxonomy): Eukaryota > Metazoa > Chordata > Amphibia > Anura > Aromobatidae > Anomaloglossus > Anomaloglossus baeobatrachus. Next base: position 84,768 of record NW_027442604.1, read on the forward strand.
CCTGCACTTTCATCAACACTTTTTGCTGATACTATGCGCCCTTGTTAATCCCTCTCCCTCACCATGACTGCCGCATAGGTGCCGCTGACCATCTGGACCTCGTAGATCTTGTTATCCCTTCCGCATATGACTCCTCCTGTACTTCCTCCCCTTCCTCTTGTCCCAACACCTGACTCCGAATAATAATTACAGTGTGCTCCATCATGTAGATGACCAGAATTGTCACGCTGAGAATGACATTGCCAGTGCTAAACATCTTCGTCGACATTTCAAAACTGTGTAGCAGGGTGCATAGGTCCTTGATCTGACACCACTCCAGCAGCGTGATCTGCACCACCTCTGGATCAACTTATCCCAGGCTATATGTCTTACCGTATTTCAGCAGGGCTCTGCGGTGCTGCCACACACGCTGCAACATGTGCAGATTCCAATTCCTGCGTGTCGGAACATCGCATTTCCGGCGTTTAACTGCCAGACCCTAAGACTTCCGGAGTGATGAAAGTTGTTGAGCTGCTGTGTGCGCACGATGGAAGTGAGCACATAGCGAGCGTGCCCGCTGCACAAGGCCATGTAGGCCGTGATGGTGTTTTAAAAATTGCTGGAGAATTCGGATCAACACGTGAGCCATAAAAGGCACGTGTGTCACATTGCCCTGAGGATGGCCCGCAGCCAGGTTTGCATCATTGCCGCACACGGCTGTTAAGTCACCAACGGAGTCCGCTCCGTCAATTTGTACTCCGGTCGCCAGGTGACAACGTGTTCCTTTCATGAATAGTGCTGATGATGGGAGAGTAGTCGATGCCAGCGGCGCAGGTGGACGCAGGTTATGCTCACCCACTGGGCTGCATTACCTTGACAGATGCAGAATCTCTGGCTGAATGTAGCTGGTGGGTATCTCACAGATGAAATACCATCATTCAGCTACAACCAATGGGAAGACACCACACCCTTTTTTATGCCCATCCTGTCTGCAGACCACTGCCAGACATAGCTATGAACCTCTGGTTAATTTTACCCCCAGTTCAGTTTTATGATTTTGTGTGCTTGTTACCTGACTACTTTTCCTGCTTGCTGTTTATGTACCTTGTTGGCCGATACGCATTTCACCTCTGCTTGTTTTCTGATTAAGTCCTGGCCGTCCCATTCTGTTCCTGTTCCTCAATTAATGTTTTGACCCTGCCTGACTACTATTCTCTGTAATAGCGGTGTGACTCACATTTCCCATACATTTCAAAGTAAAACTTTGACCGCCTGATGGCATTGAGCTCTGCTGCCAGCATAGTAAGGAGGTGTGTGGTAGTCCTTGTGCGCAGTTGCAAGGAAGGGTGGCCTGACCACACAGGGTTTGCGCAAAGGTAGAGGACCCACACGAGGTTGAAGAGGCAGAAGCAGTGTATTAACTTCTACATACAGAACAAGGATTGAAACAACTCGTGGGGACGGCAAGACTTGTACAGCAGACCCTTCTCCATCTCTCACCATAGTTTGCCAGTGCCCAGTCAGTGACATGTAATGACCCTGTCTATGCTTACTGGTCCAAGTATCTGTGTTGAAATGCACCCTGTCGCACACAGATTTTCTCAAGGAAGTGGTGATGTTGTGTGCGACATGCCGGTGTAGCGCGGGCATGCTTTTCTTGGAGAAGCAGTGGTGATTGGGCATCTGGTACTGGGGCACAGCGACAGACATAAGGTCTGTAAAATCCTGTGTGTCCACTACGCGTAAAGGCAGCATTTCGGTAGCCAACAGCTTACAGAGGGATAGAGTCAACCACTTAGCTTTGTCATGGGTCGCAGTAAGTGGCCTTTTATTTGACCACATCTGAGGGACAGAGATCTGGCTGCTGTCTGTAGACGGTGTTGAGTAGGGTGTCCCTGGAAAAATGCAGGTTTGTGAGAAAAGTGCAGGCGGAGACATGATGTTGGCTTCATCTTGCCTTCAGATCTGTTCATCTTGTATCATTTTTAAAAAACACAGCAAGCAAGGGTTACTCCAAGCGGAGTCTCCCTTTTTTTCCAAAAATTGGGCCCCACACAGACACCTTATCAGTGGCAGCACTTGTGCCCTAGTTGCAAACAGGATGTTTTGATTTGCATCAAGCACATTCCAAATCCACAAGCATTTACTCTCCCCAGGATGACACAGGGGTAGTAAATTCCTTCTGGATCCATGACTTGTTCATTTTGATGAACGTCAGTCTGTCCACATTGTCACTGGACAGACGCGTGCGCTTATCTGTCAGCACACACCCAGCAGCACTGAAGACACGTTCAGAGACAACGCTGGCAGCTGGACACGACAAAATCTTCGAGGCGTAACTGGAGAGCTCTTGACATTTTTCTAGATTTGAAGCACAAAAGGAGCAAGGCTCCATTTGCAAAGTCATTGCATCGATGTTCATTTGGAGATACTCCTGTATCATCCTCTCCATCCGTTGACTATGTGTCAGACTTGTTGTCTCTGGTGGCCTTGCAAAGGAGGGTCTAAAAAAATTATGAAAAGATTCCATAAAATTGCTGTTACCAGCACCAGATACGGTCCTACTGGTACGGGTAGACTGTTGAAGATGACGAGGCCGTCCCATGTTTGTCAAGTTACAACTGGGAGAATCACTCCCTTCACCTGCACGGTTGTTTGGTGGAAAAGCCGAGCTAAGATCGAGTAACAGCTTCTGCTGATACTCCTGCATACGTGCGTCCCTTTCTATGGGTGGAATTATGTCACAAAATTTGGACTTGTCCCGGGGATCTAATAGTGTGGCAAGCCAGTAGTCATCATCACTTCTAATTTTGACAATACGAGGGTCATGTTGGAGGTAGTGCAACAAGAAGGCACTCATGTGTCTTGCGCAGCCATGCGCACCAAGTCCACGCTGTGTTTGTGGCATAGAGGTGCTAACCGTTCTTTCTTCCTCTGTCATCTCCCCCCAACCTCTTTCAACTGAAATTTGACCAAGGTCCCCCTCATCTGCTGAGTCTTCCATGTCCATGGACAGTTCGTCCTCCATATCTTCATGTCCTCCTGCACCTTCCTCAACATCTCACCTGCTACCATGCGCCCTTGTTGATCCCTGTCCCCCATGGTCCCATGCCTGCCGCGTTGGTGATGATGAACGTCTGGACCTTGGTGATGTTGTTGTGTCTTGCGCATATGAATCCTCCTGTAGTTCCTCCCCTTCCTGTTGTCCCACCCCCTGACTACGAATAGTGTTTAGCGTGTGCTCCAGCATGTAAATGACTGTAATCGTCATGCTGATAATGGCATTGTCAGCGCTAAACATATTCGTCGCCATGTCGAAACTGTGCAGAAGGGTGCATAGGTCCTTGATCTGAGATCACTCCATCAGGGTGATCTGCCCCACTTCTGCATCTCGTTGGCCCAGGCTATACATCATGACGTATTGCACCAGGGCTCGCCGGTGCTGCCACAGTCGCTGTAACATGTGGAGAGTTGAATTCCAGCGTGTCGCCACATCGCATTTCAGGCGATGAACCGGCAGGCCGAAAGACTTCTGGAGCGATGCAAGTCGCTCAGGTGCGGCGGTTGAACGGCGGAAGTGAGCACTGCAGACAGTTTCCGTGCCCTGGTCAGAAGGCCATCTAGGCCGGGATAGTGTGTTAAAAATTGCTGGACAACAAGGTTAAACACGTGAGCCATACAAGGCACGTGTGTCACCTTGCCCAGGCGAAGGGCCGCACCCAGGTTTGCAGCATTGTCGCACACGGCCTTACCAGGCTGCAGGTTGAGTGGAGACAACCATTTATCAAAATCAGTCTCCAGAGCTGCCCACAACTCAGTCGCTGTGTGACTCCTATTTCAAAGACATGTCAAGCTAAAGACCGCCTGATGCCGTTGCGCTCTGCTACCAGCATAGTAATGAGGGGTGCGTGATTCCTTCTGCGCAGTGAGAACGCTGGTGGCCTGACCAGGCAGGCTTGGGGCGGAGGTGGAGGACCCAGATGAGGTGGAGGATGCAGAAGCAGTGGCGGAACTTGGACAGACAGAGGATTGACACACAAGTCGTGGGGACGGCAAGACTTGTGCAGCAGACCCTTCACCATCTATCACCATAGTTACCCAGTGGCCAGTCAGCGACATGTAACGTCCCTGTCCATGCTTACTGGTCCACGTATCGGTGGTGAAATGCACCCGTTCACACACAGAGTTTCTCAAGGAAGCGGTGATGTTGTGTGCGACATGCTGGTGTAGCGCGGGCACACCTTTCTTAGAGAAGTAGTGGCGACTAGGCATCTGGTACTGGGGCACAGCGACAGACATAAGGTCTCTAAAATCCTGTGTGTCCACTAGGCGGAAAGGCAGCATTTCTGTAGTCAACAGCTTACAGAGGGATAGAGTCAACCTCTTCGCTTTGTCATGGGTCGCAGGAAGTGGCCTTTTATTTGACCACATCTGAGGGACAGAGATCTGGCTGCTGTGAGTAGACGGTGTTGAGTCGGGTGTCCCTGGAAAAATGCAGCTTTGTGAGGAAAGTGCAGGCGGAGACATGATGTTGCCTTCATCCAAAGTTGGTGCTATCGATGTCTGAGAGAGCTGTACACACTCACTTGTTTCCCCTTCCAAACCAACTGACGACCTACCAAGCAAACTGCCTGTTGCGGTTACAGTGGTGGAAGTTGTGGGTGGAAAAACAGGTGTGACAGCTGTCCCCACAGTCCTAGAAGATGACGAGCGCGCGGATGCACTGGAAGGGGCAGGCGGTGGATGGTTCGCTCCGCTAGGCCGCATTGCAGCACGGTGAGCTTCCCATCGGGCCATATGATATTTATTCATGTGACGATTCATGGAAGAAGTTGTCAAACTGCTGAGGTTTTGACCTCTACTAAGAGAACCATGACAAATTTTACAGATCACATAATTTGGGCGATCTTTTTCTATGTCAAAAAAGGACCTGGCTAGGCAAGGCTTAGAGGCCATGCGACCTGTTGATCCACCCCGAATAATGCTCAGAGGCAGAGTGGTGGCTGAGGATGCAGTTGTAGACGTGCTACCAGTGCTCCGACTGTGTCCAGGAAGGCGCCAGGTTACTTCGACGTCGGTTGCATCCTCCTCCACCGCCTCTGTTGACCTCCTCGAGTGTCTGACTGTGGGTTGACAGTAGGTGTGATCTAGAACTTAATCATCAATTGTTGTGTTTGCACTCCCCTACCCCTCAGACCGAGTTTCTTCTTGCCCTGACCGAATATTTAAGTTGTCATCCCAATCGGGTATCTGCGTCTCATCTTCATCAGTATGTTCCTCATTGCCTATAACCACAGTTGTTGGAAAGGCAGCATTTTGGTAGCCAACAGTTTGCATATGATGAAAGTCAACCTCCAAGCCATTTCATGCCCTTCTAAAAGCATGTAAAACACAGCGAGGGGACTCCAACCACAGTCTCCCTCGTTGCCACTAACTGGGCCACACACACCCCACTTGACTGGCATCGGTTGAGCCCCCTTTTGAAAAAGAAAAAGATGCTTTGCATGAAGCACTCTCAAAAATACGCGTGCCTTTCCCGTCCCCTGGCTGACCCAGGGGAAGAAAAGTCCTCTGAGAGCCATGACTTGTTCATCTTGGTTCTTTTAGAGACACAGCGAGGGGACTCCAACCACAGTCTCCCTCGTTGCCACTAACTGGGCCACACACACCCCACTTGACTGGCATCGGTTGACCCCCCCTTTTGACAAAGAAAAAGATGCTTTGCATGAAGCACTCTCAAAAATACGCGTGCCTTTCCCGTCCCCTGGCTGACCCAGGGGAAGAAAAGTCCTCTGAGAGCCATGACTTGTTCATCTTGGTTCTTTTAGAGACACAGCGAGGGGACTCCAACCACAGTCTCCCTCGTTGCCACTAACTGGGCCACACACACCCCACTTGACTGGCATCGGTTGACCCCCCCTTTTGACAAAGAAAAAGATGCTTTGCATGAAGCACTCTCAAAAATACGCGTGCCTTTCCCGTCCCCTGGCTGACCCAGGGGAAGAAAAGTCCTCTGAGAGCCATGACTTGTTCATCTTGGTTCTTTTAGAGACACAGCGAGGGGACTCCAACCACAGTCTCCCTCGTTGCCACTAACTGGGCCACACACACCCCACTTGACTGGCATCGGTTGAGCCCCCTTTTGAAAAAGAAAAAGATGCTTTGCATGAAGCACTCTCAAAAATACGCGTGCCTTTCCCGTCCCCTGGCTGACCCAGGGGAAGAAAAGTCCTCTGAGAGCCATGACTTGTTCATCTTGGTTCTTTTAGAGACACAGCGAGGGGACTCCAACCACAGTCTCCCTCGTTGCCACTAACTGGGCCACACACACCCCACTTGACTGGCATCGGTTGAGCCCCCTTTTGAAAAAGAAAAAGATGCTTTGCATGAAGCACTCTCAAAAATACGCGTGCCTTTCCCGTCCCCTGGCTGACCCAGGGGAAGAAAAGTCCTCTGAGAGCCATGACTTGTTCATCTTGGTTCTTTTAGAGACACAGCGAGGGGACTCCAACCACAGTCTCCCTCGTTGCCACTAACTGGGCCACACACACCCCACTTGACTGGCATCGGTTGAGCCCCCCTTTTGACAAAGAAAAAGATGCTTTGCATGAAGCACTCTCAAAAATACGCGTGCCTTTCCCGTCCCCTGGCTGACCCAGGGGAAGAAAAGTCCTCTGAGAGCCATGACTTGTTCATCTTGGTTCTTTTAGAGACACAGCGAGGGGACTCCAACCACAGTCTCCCTCGTTGCCACTAACTGGGCCACACACACCCCACTTGACTGGCATCGGTTGACCCCCCCTTTTGACAAAGAAAAAGATGCTTTTCATGAAGCACTCTCAAAAATACGCGTGCCTTTCCCGTCCCCTGGCTGACCCAGGGGAAGAAAAGTCCTCTGAGAGCCATGACTTGTTCATCTTGGTTCTTTTAGAGACACAGCGAGGGGACTCCAACCACAGTCTCCCTCGTTGCCACTAACTGGGCCACACACACCCCACTTGACTGGCATCGGTTGAGCCCCCTTTTGAAAAAGAAAAAGATGCTTTGCATGAAGCACTCTCAAAAATACGCGTGCCTTTCCCGTCCCCTGGCTGACCCAGGGGAAGAAAAGTCCTCTGAGAGCCATGACTTGTTCATCTTGGTTCTTTTAGAGACACAGCGAGGGGACTCCAACCACAGTCTCCCTCGTTGCCACTAACTGGGCCACACACACCCCACTTGACTGGCATCGGTTGAGCCCCCTTTTGAAAAAGAAAAAGATGCTTTGCATGAAGCACTCTCAAAAATACGCGTGCCTTTCCCGTCCCCTGGCTGACCCAGGGGAAGAAAAGTCCTCTGAGAGCCATGACTTGTTCATCTTGGTTCTTTTAGAGACACAGCGAGGGGACTCCAACCACAGTCTCCCTCGTTGCCACTAACTGGGCCACACACACCCCACTTGACTGGCATCGGTTGAGCCCCCCTTTTGACAAAGAAAAAGATGCTTTGCATGAAGCACTCTCAAAAATACGCGTGCCTTTCCCGTCCCCTGGCTGACCCAGGGGAAGAAAAGTCCTCTGAGAGCCATGACTTGTTCATCTTGGTTCTTTTAGAGACACAGCGAGGGGACTCCAACCACAGTCTCCCTCGTTGCCACTAACTGGGCCACACACACCCCACTTGACTGGCATCGGTTGAGCCCCCCTTTTGACAAAGAAAAAGATGCTTTGCATGAAGCACTCTCAAAAATACGCGTGCCTTTCGCCTCCCCTGGCTGACCCAGGGGAAGAAAAGTCCTCTGAGAGCCAGGTCCACATTGTCAGTGGACAGACACGTGTGCTTATCTGCCAGCAGACCCCCAGCAGCACTGAAGACAGGTTCCGAGAGAACGCTGGCTGCAGGACACGACAAGATCCTCAAGGCGTACGTGGCGAGCTCAGGCAATTTATCCAGATTGGAAGCCTAAAATGAGCAGGGCTCAAGTTGCACAATAATGGAATCGATGTTTCTTTGCATATACTCATATATCTGTGTGTCTCCCTCTTTTTCCTTGTCCAGCTGTTTTGTTTTCACATGAGTATATGTCCTTGTCACTTTCCCATGTGTTTGTGTTATGTTGTGAGTTGTTTGTCACCTTTTGGACACCTTTCAGGGTGTTTTCTAGGTGTTTTACTGTGTTTGTGATTGCCTGCCATTGTTTCCTATGGGCTCGAGTTCGGTTCGTCGAACGTTCGACGAGCCGAACTCGAGCCAGACCCCCCGTTCGGCGAACCGCCTCGAGCCGAACCGGGACCGGTTCGCTCATCTCTACTTGCAATCCCGAGATAATCGTCTCCATGCTCCAAATCCATTTTAAAGCCATTTTTAAGGCATTTCGCGCATACATGAAATGAACACATTTTTCTCCAAAACTATAACAGATGCAAGCTTGTCCTGTTTGGTGGAGATGATATTTAATAAAATAAGTAGAAATCCACTAAAAGTTTTGTTTGGTTATATTGCAATCCCGAGATAATCGTCTCCATGCTCCAAATCCATTTTAAAGCCATTTTTAAGGCATTTCGCGCATACATGAAATGAACACATTTTTCTCCAAAACTATAACAGATGCAAGCTTGTCCTGTTTGGTGGAGATGATATTTAATAAAATAAGTAGAAATCCACTAAAAGTTTTGTTTGGTTATCTTGCAATCCCGAGATAATCGTCTCCATGCTCCAAATCCATTTTAAAGCCATTTTTAAGGCATTTCGCGCATACATGAAATGAACACATTTTTCTCCAAAACTATAACAGATGCAAGCTTGTCCTGTTTGGTGGAGATGATATTTAATAAAATAAGTAGAAATCCACTAAAAGTTTTGTTTGGTTATCTTGCAATCCCGAGATAATCGTCTCCATGCTCCAAATCCATTTTAAAGCCATTTTTAAGGCATTTCGCGCATACATGAAATGAACACATTTTTCTCCAAAACTATAACAGATGCAAGCTTGTCCTGTTTGGTGGAGATGATATTTAATAAAATAAGTAGAAATCCACTAAAAGTTTTGTTTGGTTATCTTGCAATCCCGAGATAATCGTCTCCATGCTCCAAATCCATTTTAAAGCCATTTTTAAGGCATTTCGCGCATACATGAAATGAACACATTTTTCTCCAAAACTATAACAGATGCAAGCTTGTCCTGTTTGGTGGAGATGATATTTAATAAAATAAGTAGAAATCCACTAAAAGTTTTGTTTGGTTATATTGCAATCCCGAGATAATCGTCTCCATGCTCCAAATCCATTTTAAAGCCATTTTTAAGGCATTTCGCGCATACATGAAATGAACACATTTTTCTCCAAAACTATAACAGATGCAAGCTTGTCCTGTTTGGTGGAGATGATATTTAATAAAATAAGTAGAAATCCACTAAAAGTTTTGTTTGGTTATCTTGCAATCCCGAGATAATCGTCTCCATGCTCCAAATCCATTTTAAAGCCATTTTTAAGGCATTTCGCGCATACATGAAATGAACACATTTTTCTCCAAAACTATAACAGATGCAAGCTTGTCCTGTTTGGTGGAGATGATATTTAATAAAATAAGTAGAAATCCACTAAAAGTTTTGTTTGGTTATCTTGCAATCCCGAGATAATCGTCTCCATGCTCCAAATCCATTTTAAAGCCATTTTTAAGGCATTTCGCGCATACATGAAATGAACACATTTTTCTCCAAAACTATAACAGATGCAAGCTTGTCCTGTTTGGTGGAGATGATATTTAATAAAATAAGTAGAAATCCACTAAAAGTTTTGTTTGGTTATCTTGCAATCCCGAGATAATCGTCTCCATGCTCCAAATCCATTTTAAAGCCATTTTAAGGCATTTCGCGCATACATGAAATGAACACATTTTTCTCCAAAACTATAACAGATGCAAGCTTGTCCTGTTTGGTGGAGATGATATTTAATAAAATAAGTAGAAATCCACTAAAAGTTTTGTTTGGTTATCTTGCAATCCCGAGATAATCGTCTCCATGCTCCAAATCCATTTTAAAGCCATTTTTAAGGCATTTCGCGCATACATGAAATGAACACATTTTTCTCCAAAACTATAACACATGCAAGCTTGTCCTGTTTGGTGGAGATGATATTTAATAAAATAAGTAGAAATCCACTAAAAGTTTTGTTTGGTTATCTTGCAATCCCGAGATAATCGTCTCCATGCTCCAAATCCATTTTAAAGCCATTTTTAAGGCATTTCGCGCATACATGAAATGAACACATTTTTCTCCAAAACTATAACAGATGCAAGCTTGTCCTGTTTGGTGGAGATGATATTTAATAAAATAGGTAGAAATCCACTAAAAGTTTTGTTTGGTTATCTTGCAATCCCGAGATAATCGTCTCCATGCTCCAAATCCATTTTAAAGCCATTTTTAAGGCATTTCGCGCATACATGAAATGAACACATTTTTCTCCAAAACTATAACAGATGCAAGCTTGTCCTGTTTGGTGGAGATGATATTTAATAAAATAAGTAGAAATCCACTAAAAGTTTTGTTTGGTTATCTTGCAATCCCGAGATAATCGTCTCCATGCTCCAAATCCATTTTATAGTCATTTTTAAGGCATTTCGCGCATACATGAAATGAACACATTTTTCTCCAAAACTATAACAGATGCAAGCTTGTCCTGTTTGGTGGAGATGATATTTAATAAAATAAGTAGAAATCCACTAAAAGTTTTGTTTGGTTATCTTGCAATCCCGAGATAATCGTCTCCATGCTCCAAATCCATTTTAAAGCCATTTCAAAGGCATTTTGCGCATACATGAAATGAACACATTTTTCTCCAAAACTATAACACATGCAAGCTTGTCCTGTTTGGTGGAGATGATATTTAATAAAATAAGTAGAAATCCACTAAAAGTTTTGTTTGGTTATCTTGCAATCCCGAGATAATCGTCTCCATGCTCCAAATCCATTTTAAAGCCATTTTTAAGGCATTTCGCGCATACATGAAATGAACACATTTTTCTCCAAAACTATAACAGATGCAAGCTTGTCCTGTTTGGTGGAGATAATATTTAATAAAATAAGTAGAAATCTACTAAAAGTTTCGTTTGTTTATATTGCCATCCTGAGATAATCGTCTCCATGCTCCAAATCCATTTTAAAGCCATTTCAAAGGCATTTTGCGCATACATGAAATGAACACATTTTTCTCCAAAACTATAACACATGCAAGCTTGTCCTGTTTGGTGGAGATGATATTTAATAAAATAAGTAGAAATCCACTAAAAGTTTTGTTTGGTTATCTTGCAATCCCGAGATAATCGTCTCCATGCTCCAAATCCATTTTAAAGCCATTTTTAAGGCATTTCGCGCATACATGAAATGAACACATTTTTCTCCAAAACTATAACAGATGCAAGCTTGTCCTGTTTGGTGGAGATGATATTTAATAAAATAAGTAGAAATCCACTAAAAGTTTTGTTTGGT
>NW_027442606.1:0-96180 GCF_048569485.1 Anomaloglossus baeobatrachus
GGGCTTCCGTGAGTCCCAACGCACATTTCTTGGGATTGGCTGTCAATCCGGCTGTTCGAAGCGCGTCCACCACCGCTTGTACCTGTTCCAAGTGGGTCTGCCAATCGGGGCTGTAAATAATGATGTCATCAAGGTACGCTGATGCATACGCCTGGTGGGGTTCCAGCACTAAGTCCATCAACCTCTGGAACGTGGCCGGAGCGCCATGTAACCCAAAAGGCAAGACAACATAGTGGAAGAGACCCTCCGGCGTAACAAAAGCGGTTTTCTCCTTGGCGGACTCCGTCAGTGGCACCTGCCAGTACCCCTTGGTCAGGTCGAGCGTGGTAAAATATCGCGCCTGTCCCAGCCTATCAATCAGCTCATCCACCCGGGGCATGGGGTAGAGATCGAACTTGGATATTTCGTTCAATCTCCGGAAGTCATTGCAGAACCTTAAGGAGCCATCGGGTTTTGGTATTAGGACAATGGGACTAGCCCATTCACTCCGGGATTTTTCGATGACCCCCAGGCGTAGCATTGTCTTCACTTCTTCTGATATGGCTTGTCTTCGAGCCTCCGGCACGCGGTATGACTTCAGGCGTACCTTCAGGTGGGGCTCGGTGACAATGTCATGTCGTATCAGACTGGTCCTACCCGGCAACTCGGAGAAGACATCGGGGTTCTGCTGAACCAGCCGTCTGGCCTCTCGCCTCTGTTGCTTGGTGAGGGCTTCTCCGATCTTTACTTCCGGTTCGTCCTCTCCGGAGGTCGCTGAAGCCGGGAGTGAACGACCCGAAGAGGAGGGAGATGGGGGAAACTCAACCATCAGGCTTTCCCGTTCCTGCCACGGTTTTAATAGGTTGACATGGTATATTTGTTCAGGTTTCCGCCTACCGGGCTGCAATACTTTATAGTTGACCACCCCTACTCTTTCCTTTATCTCGTAGGGGCCTTGCCACTGAGCCAGGAATTTACTCTCCGCCGTGGGGATTAATACCAACACCCGATCCCCGGGTTTAAAGGTCCGCACGGTGGCTTGTCTATTATAGCGGCCGCTTTGCGCGGCCTGAGCCTCCTGTAAATGCTCCTTCACAATTGGCATGACCGCGCTTATGCGGTTCTGCATTCCTAAAATGTGTTCAATCACACTTTTATGGGGGGTGGGCTCTTGCTCCCATGTTTCCTTTGCCAGGTCCAACAATCCCCGGGGATGTCGCCCGTATAACAATTCAAAAGGCGAAAACCCCGTGGATGCCTGTGGCACCTCTCGGATGGCAAACATCAAATAGGGAAGCATCATATCCCAGTCCTTCCCGTCTTTGGAGATCACCCTTTTTAGTATGGTTTTCAGGGTTTTATTGAATCGTTCTACTAACCCATCCGTCTGAGGATGATACACAGACGTACGCAACTGCTTGATCTGGAGTAGCCGGCATAGTTCTTTGGTCACTTTAGACATGAATGGGGTCCCCTGATCCGTAAGGATCTCCTTGGGCAACCCCACCCGGCAGAACACAGAAAACAACTCCCGAGCTATAAGCTTCGCCGCAGTATGTCTGAGAGGTATCGCCTCTGGATACCGGGTGGCATAGTCAACGATCACTAGGATGTGTTGGTGCCCTCGAGCAGACTTTACGAGGGGCCCCACCAGATCCATCCCTATCCGTTCAAAAGGGACTTCTATAATGGGTAACGGCACCAACGGACTGCGAAAGTGGACCAGTGGTGCGGTAAGCTGACACTCCGGGCAGGTTTCGCAGAACCGTTTTACCTCCCCAAAGACCCCGGGCCAATAGAACCTTTGCAATATTCGCTCCTGCGTTTTCTTGACCCCTAGGTGGCCACTCATCAGATGTTTATGAGCCAAGTCGAGGACCCGCCGGCGATACGGCTGGGGCACCACCAACTGCTCCACCCCCACGCCCCGTATTTCATCTACCCGGTAGAGTAAATCCTGTTTAAGAGCGAAATGGGGGTACCTTACCTGGGCACCGGGCAGCTGGGCCACCCCGTCAAGTACTAACACCCTATTCCGGGCATGTATTAACGTAGGGTCCTGGAGTTGGGCTGTCCCAAACGCATCCGGGGATGCCTCCAAGTCCGGGATGGGCTCGACCGTCTCAGCCTCTCCTGCCAATACCTCTAGGGGCGACCTATCGGGTTCACATTCTGTCCCTATCATGGGGACCCCTACGGCAGGTGTCCCGGATTCAGGATTGTAGGGCTCAGGCCCCGGACTGACCAATATCGGAGGGGACCTAGGGGTTCCCTTCCATAAAGTCCAAAAATAGGGCAGATCCCGTCCTAGGATCACGTCATAAGGAAGAGTGTTAAGCAGTCCCACCTCATGTTGCACCTGACCGCAAGGTGCTGTGATGGTGACAATCCCCGTGGGATAGTCTCGGCGGTCCCCATGTATGCAAACCACCCCCACGGTACGTCCTGTGGCCTTTACTTTAGCCCTCAAGGTGGATCGCACAAGGGTCACTAAGCTTCCGGAATCCAACAATCCTGTAACCGGACATCCATTCACCTGTATTTGGCACAAGTGGGGCTCAGTCTCTGGGGGAACCAGGTCAGCGGTACACACCACCTGAGCATACATTGAACCCCGCCGGGTAACCCCACAATCCATGGGCTCCGTGGTCAGGGGACACTGGGCTTCCATATGTCCCACCCGCTGGCACCGCCAACATCTAATAGGGAAGGAAACCCCCTTGACAAGTTGTCGTTTAGGGTACATGGCCTTCCGGACCTCAGGAACGGCGGGCACGGCCTCAGCCAGGATGGTAGCGGACTCCTGTACCGGTGTCGGCGGTGGGTCCTTGGCCCTAGGCTTGGAGGGGCCGGACCGACGGGCGGTACGCAAAGTCTCAGTGTCCCGTATCAAGTCCTGCGTAGCCACATGCCGCTCTACCAGGGACACTAATTGGTCCAGGGTACTCGGGTCACCCTGTCCTACCCACCGTTGAACGGTGACGGGTAAAGTGCGCACAAAACGATCCACTACTACCCTTTCCACCATTTGCGCCGGGCTCAGAGTGTCAGGCTGCAACCACTTTTTTACAAGATGTAATAAGTCATAGGCCTGGGAGCGTACGGGTTTGGCTTCCTCATAGAACCACTGATTTACCCGCTGAGCCCGTACATAGGTATTCACCCCCAACCGAGCCAGTATTTCGGCTTTCAGGGTCACATAGTCAATGGCGTCCTCGGTACCGAGGTCCAGGTACGCTTTTTGGGGTTCCCCCGTCAGATAGGGCGACAATACCTCAGCCCACTGGGGGGTCGGCAGCTTTTCCCGCTCGGCCACCCGCTCAAACACTGCCAGGAACGCTTCCACATCATCCCCCGGGGTCATCTTTTGTAACGCTTGTCTCACCGCTTTCCGGACGCTGCCGTCGTCACCCGGTCCCGGGGTTGTTGCTGCCGGTCCGGCACGGATTGACTTGGCCAGGAGAACCATCTGTTCTTGGTGCCTTTTTTCCTGCAATTTCAAGGATTGCTGGTGCTGTTGCTGCTGTTGCTCCAACGTCCGGAGCAGGTGGGTATTCACCTGTTGTTGCTGTGCATTAGCCTCTTGTTGTTGTGCATTAGCCTGAGCCAAATGCCTTAGTATGTCCTCCATGGCGTCGCTGGGTTTGGGCCGTAGTATAGCTGCTTGAATCCAGGACATGTGCTACCGGATCACCAGAAAAGGAAGTACACCTCACCGGGCTGGCATGCCCGCATTCTCCACCATATGTGAGGTATTGCGGTCGGCTGCGCAGCAGAAGACACGGGATCCAGGCATATAGGTTCACAGCACACGGTGTTTAATGTCCAAACAAAAATCCACAGCAATATACATGTCTCTCCAGCAGAGACTCAGGGAGTTGTGATCACTCCCTCACACCCGGCACACCTGCCCCTCATTCCTGTTTCCATTTAACCCTTCCTTCAGCCTGTAGGGAAACAGCATTAACCCTAGAGTGGATTTACTTTCTATCATGGAGTGAGCACAACCGGGGCGAGACATACCGGCCGTCATAGATAACCCCGGTCACAGTCTCACAGTTATCTTGCAATCCCGAGATAATCGTCTCCATGCTCCAAATCCATTTTAAAGCCATTTTTAAGGCATTTCGCGCATACATGAAATGAACACATTTTTCTCCAAAACTATAACAGATGCAAGCTTGTCCTGTTTGGTGGAGATGATATTTAATAAAATAAGTAGAAATCCACTAAAAGTTTTGTTTGGTTATCTTGCAATCCCGAGATAATCGTCTCCATGCTCCAAATCCATTTTAAAGCCATTTTTAAGGCATTTCGCGCATACATGAAATGAACACATTTTTCTCCAAAACTATAACAGATGCAAGCTTGTCCTGTTTGGTGGAGATGATATTTAATAAAATAAGTAGAAATCCACTAAAAGTTTTGTTTGGTTATCTTGCAATCCCGAGATAATCGTCTCCATGCTCCAAATCCATTTTAAAGCCATTTTTAAGGCATTTCGCGCATACATGAAATGAACACATTTTTCTCCAAAACTATAACAGATGCAAGCTTGTCCTGTTTGGTGGAGATGATATTTAATAAAATAAGTAGAAATCCACTAAAAGTTTTGTTTGGTTATCTTGCAATCCCGAGATAATCGTCTCCATGCTCCAAATCCATTTTAAAGCCATTTTTAAGGCATTTCGCGCATACATGAAATGAACACATTTTTCTCCAAAACTATAACAGATGCAAGCTTGTCCTGTTTGGTGGAGATGATATTTAATAAAATAAGTAGAAATCCACTAAAAGTTTTGTTTGGTTATCTTGCAATCCCGAGATAATCGTCTCCATGCTCCAAATCCATTTTAAAGTCATTTTTAAGGCATTTCGCGCATACATGAAATGAACACATTTTTCTCCAAAACTATAACAGATGCAAGCTTGTCCTGTTTGGTGGAGATGATATTTAATAAAATAAGTAGAAATCCACTAAAAGTTTTGTTTGGTTATCTTGCAATCCCGAGATAATCGTCTCCATGCTCCAAATCCATTTTAAAGCCATTTTTAAGGCATTTCGCGCATACATGAAATGAACACATTTTTCTCCAAAACTATAACAGATGCAAGCTTGTCCTGTTTGGTGGAGATGATATTTAATAAAATAAGTAGAAATCCACTAAAAGTTTTGTTTGGTTATCTTGCAATCCCGAGATAATCGTCTCCATGCTCCAAATCCATTTTAAAGCCATTTTTAAGGCATTTCGCGCATACATGAAATGAACACATTTTTCTCCAAAACTATAACAGATGCAAGCTTGTCCTGTTTGGTGGAGATGATATTTAATAAAATAAGTAGAAATCCACTAAAAGTTTTGTTTGGTTATCTTGCAATCCCGAGATAATCGTCTCCATGCTCCAAATCCATTTTAAAGCCATTTTTAAGGCATTTCGCGCATACATGAAATGAACACATTTTTCTCCAAAACTATAACAGATGCAAGCTTGTCCTGTTTGGTGGAGATGATATTTAATAAAATAAGTAGAAATCCACTAAAAGTTTTGTTTGGTTATCTTGCAATCCCGAGATAATCGTCTCCATGCTCCAAATCCATTTTAAAGCCATTTTTAAGGCATTTCGCGCATACATGAAATGAACACATTTTTCTCCAAAACTATAACAGATGCAAGCTTGTCCTGTTTGGTGGAGATGATATTTAATAAAATAAGTAGAAATCCTCTAAAAGTTTTGTTTGGTTATCTTGCAATCCCGAGATAATCGTCTCCATGCTCCAAATCCATTTTAAAGCCATTTTTAAGGCATTTCGCGCATACATGAAATGAACACATTTTTCTCCAAAACTATAACAGATGCAAGCTTGTCCTGTTTGGTGGAGATGATATTTAATAAAATAAGTAGAAATCCACTAAAAGTTTTGTTTGGTTATCTTGCAATCCCGAGATAATCGTCTCCATGCTCCAAATCCATTTTAAAGCCATTTTTAAGGCATTTCGCGCATACATGAAATGAACACATTTTTCTCCAAAACTATAACAGATGCAAGCTTGTCCTGTTTGGTGGAGATGATATTTAATAAAATAAGTAGAAATCCACTAAAAGTTTTGTTTGGTTATCTTGCAATCCCGAGATAATCGTCTCCATGCTCCAAATCCATTTTAAAGCCATTTTTAAGGCATTTCGCGCATACATGAAATGAACACATTTTTCTCCAAAACTATAACAGATGCAAGCTTGTCCTGTTTGGTGGAGATGATATTTAATAAAATAAGTAGAAATCCAGTAAAAGTTTTGTTTGGTTATCTTGCAATCCCGAGATAATCGTCTCCATGCTCCAAATCCATTTTAAAGCCATTTTTAAGGCATTTCGCGCATACATGAAATGAACACATTTTTCTCCAAAACTATAACAGATGCAAGCTTGTCCTGTTTGGTGGAGATGATATTTAATAAAATAAGTAGAAATCCACTAAAAGTTTTGTTTGGTTATCTTGCAATCCCGAGATAATCGTCTCCATGCTCCAAATCCATTTTAAAGCCATTTTTAAGGCATTTCGCGCATACATGAAATGAACAAATTTTTCTCCAAAACTATAACAGATGCAAGCTTGTCCTGTTTGGTGGAGATGATATTTAATAAAATAAGTAGAAATCCACTAAAAGTTTTGTTTGGTTATCTTGCAATCCCGAGATAATCGTCTCCATGCTCCAAATCCATTTTAAAGCCATTTTTAAGGCATTTCGCGCATACATGAAATGAACACATTTTTCTCCAAAACTATAACAGATGCAAGCTTGTCCTGTTTGGTGGAGATGATATTTAATAAAATAAGTAGAAATCCACTAAAAGTTTTGTTTGGTTATCTTGCAATCCCGAGATAATCGTCTCCATGCTCCAAATCCATTTTAAAGCCATTTTTAAGGCATTTCGCGCATACATGAAATGAACACATTTTTCTCCAAAACTATAACAGATGCAAGCTTGTCCTGTTTGGTGGAGATGATATTTAATAAAATAAGTAGAAATCCACTAAAAGTTTTGTTTGGTTATCTTGCAATCCCGAGATAATCGTCTCCATGCTCCAAATCCATTTTAAAGCCATTTTTAAGGCATTTCGCGCATACATGAAATGAACACATTTTTCTCCAAAACTATAACAGATGCAAGCTTGTCCTGTTTGGTGGAGATGATATTTAATAAAATAAGTAGAAATCCACTAAAAGTTTTGTTTGGTTATCTTGCAATCCCGAGATAATCGTCTCCATGCTCCAAATCCATTTTAAAGCCATTTTTAAGGCATTTCGCGCATACATGAAATGAACACATTTTTCTCCAAAACTATAACAGATGCAAGCTTGTCCTGTTTGGTGGAGATGATATTTAATAAAATAAGTAGAAATCCACTAAAAGTTTTGTTTGGTTATCTTGCAATCCCGAGATAATCGTCTCCATGCTCCAAATCCATTTTAAAGCCATTTTTAAGGCATTTCGCGCATACATGAAATGAACACATTTTTCTCCAAAACTATAACAGATGCAAGCTTGTCCTGTTTGGTGGAGATGATATTTAATAAAATAAGTAGAAATCCACTAAAAGTTTTGTTTGGTTATCTTGCAATCCCGAGATAATCGTCTCCATGCTCCAAATCCATTTTAAAGCCATTTTTAAGGCATTTCGCGCATACATGAAATGAACACATTTTTCTCCAAAACTATAACAGATGCAAGCTTGTCCTGTTTGGTGGAGATGATATTTAATAAAATAAGTAGAAATCCACTAAAAGTTTTGTTTGGTTATCTTGCAATCCCGAGATAATCGTCTCCATGCTCCAAATCCATTTTAAAGCCATTTTTAAGGCATTTCGCGCATACATGAAATGAACACATTTTTCTCCAAAACTATAACAGATGCAAGCTTGTCCTGTTTGGTGGAGATGATATTTAATAAAATAAGTAGAAATCCACTAAAAGTTTTGTTGGTTATCTTGCAATCCCGAGATAATCGTCTCCATGCTCCAAATCCATTTTAAAGCCATTTTTAAGGCATTTCGCGCATACATGAAATGAACACATTTTTCTCCAAAACTATAACAGATGCAAGCTTGTCCTGTTTGGTGGAGATGATATTTAATAAAATAAGTAGAAATCCACTAAAAGTTTTGTTTGGTTATCTTGCAATCCCGAGATAATCGTCTCCATGCTCCAAATCCATTTTAAAGCCATTTTTAAGGCATTTCGCGCATACATGAAATGAACACATTTTTCTCCAAAACTATAACAGATGCAAGCTTGTCCTGTTTGGTGGAGATGATATTAATTAAAATAAGTGGAAATCCACTAAAAGTTTTGTTTGGTTATCTTGCAATCCCGAGATAATCGTCTCCATGCTCCAAATCCATTTTAAAGCCATTTTTAAGGCATTTCGCGCATACATGAAATGAACACATTTTTCTCCAAAACTATAACAGATGCAAGCTTGTCCTGTTTGGTGGAGATGATATTTAATAAAATAAGTAGAAATCCACTAAAAGTTTTGTTTGGTTATCTTGCAATCCCGAGATAATCGTCTCCATGCTCCAAATACATTTTAAAGCCATTTTTAAGGCATTTCGCGCATACATGAAATGAACACATTTTTCTCCAAAACTATAACAGATGCAAGCTTGTCCTGTTTGGTGGGAGATGATATTTAATAAAATAAGTAGAAATC
Organism: Anomaloglossus baeobatrachus; assembly: GCF_048569485.1. Lineage (NCBI taxonomy): Eukaryota > Metazoa > Chordata > Amphibia > Anura > Aromobatidae > Anomaloglossus > Anomaloglossus baeobatrachus. Next base: position 8,695 of record NW_027442606.1, read on the forward strand.
CAGTAAAAGTTTTGTTTGGTTATCTTGCAATCCCGAGATAATCGTCTCCATGCTCCAAATCCATTTTAAAGCCATTTTTAAGGCATTTCGCGCATACATGAAATGAACACATTTTTCTCCAAAACTATAACAGATGCAAGCTTGTCCTGTTTGGTGGAGATGATATTTAATAAAATAAGTAGAAATCCACTAAAAGTTTTGTTTGGTTATCTTGCAATCCCGAGATAATCGTCTCCATGCTCCAAATCCATTTTAAAGCCATTTTTAAGGCATTTCGCGCATACATGAAATGAACACATTTTTCTCCAAAACTATAACAGATGCAAGCTTGTCCTGTTTGGTGGAGATGATATTTAATAAAATAAGTAGAAATCCACTAAAAGTTTTGTTTGGTTATCTTGCAATCCCGAGATAATCGTCTCCATGCTCCAAATCCATTTTAAAGCCATTTTTAAGGCATTTCGCGCATACATGAAATGAACACATTTTTCTCCAAAACTATAACAGATGCAAGCTTGTCCTGTTTGGTGGAGATGATATTTAATAAAATAAGTAGAAATCCACTAAAAGTTTTGTTTGGTTATCTTGCAATCCCGAGATAATCGTCTCCATGCTCCAAATCCATTTTAAAGCCATTTTTAAGGCATTTCGCGCATACATGAAATGAACACATTTTTCTCCAAAACTATAACAGATGCAAGCTTGTCCTGTTTGGTGGAGATGATATTTAATAAAATAAGTAGAAATCCACTAAAAGTTTTGTTTGGTTATCTTGCAATCCCGAGATAATCGTCTCCATGCTCCAAATCCATTTTAAAGCCATTTTTAAGGCATTTCGCGCATACATGAAATGAACACATTTTTCTCCAAAACTATAACAGATGCAAGCTTGTCCTGTTTGGTGGAGATGATATTTAATAAAATAAGTAGAAATCCACTAAAAGTTTTGTTTGGTTATCTTGCAATCCCGAGATAATCGTCTCCATGCTCCAAATCCATTTTAAAGCCATTTTTAAGGCATTTCGCGCATACATGAAATGAACACATTTTTCTCCAAAACTATAACAGATGCAAGCTTGTCCTGTTTGGTGGAGATGATATTTAATAAAATAAGTAGAAATCCACTAAAAGTTTTGTTTGGTTATCTTGCAATCCCGAGATAATCGTCTCCATGCTCCAAATCCCATTTTAAAGCCATTTTTAAGGCATTTCGCGCATACATGAAATGAACACAGTTTTTCTCCAAAACTATAACAGATGCAAGCTTGTCCTGTTTGGTGGAGATGATATTTAATAAAATAAGTAGAAATCCACTAAAAGTTTTGTTTGGTTATCTTGCAATCCCGAGATAATCGTCTCCATGCTCCAAATCCATTTTAAAGCCATTTTTAAGGCATTTCGCGCATACATGAAATGAACACATTTTTTCTCCAAAACTATAACAGATGCAAGCTTGTCCTGTTTGGTGGAGATGATATTTAATAAAATAAGTAGAAATCCACTAAACGTTTTGTTTGGTTATCTTGCAATCCCGAGATAATCGTCCTCCATGCTCCAAATCCATTTTAAAGCCATTTTTAAGGCATTTCGCGCATACATGAAATGAACACATTTTTCTCCAAAACTATAACAGATGCAAGCTTGTCCTGTTTGGTGGAGATGATATTTAATAAAATAAGTAGAAATCCACTAAAAGTTTTGTTTGGTTATCTTGCAATCCCGAGATAATCGTCTCCATGCTCCAAATCCATTTTAAAGCCATTTTTAAGGCATTTCGCGCATACATGAAATGAACACATTTTTCTCCAAAACTATAACAGATGCAAGCTTGTCCTGTTTGGTGGAGATGATATTTAATAAAATAAGTAGAAATCCACTAAAAGTTTTGTTTGGTTATCTTGCAATCCCGAGATAATCGTCTCCATGCTCCAAATCCATTTTAAAGCCATTTTTAAGGCATTTCGCGCATACATGAAATGAACACATTTTTCTCCAAAACTATAACAGATGCAAGCTTGTCCTGTTTGGTGGAGATGATATTTAATAAAATAAGTAGAAATCCACTAAAAGTTTTGTTTGGTTATCTTGCAATCCCGAGATAATCGTCTCCATGCTCCAAATCCATTTTAAAAGCCATTTTTAAGGCATTTCGCGCATACATGAAATGAACACATTTTTCTCCAAAACTATAACAGATGCAAGCTTGTCCTGTTTGGTGGAGATGATATTTAATAAAATAAGTAGAAATCCACTAAAAGTTTTGTTTGGTTATCTTGCAATCCCGAGATAATCGTCTCCATGCTCCAAATCCATTTTAAAGCCATTTTTAAGGCATTTCGCGCATACATGAAATGAACACATTTTTCTCCAAAACTATAACAGATGCAAGCTTGTCCTGTTTGGTGGAGATGATATTTAATAAAATAAGTAGAAATCCACTAAAAGTTTTGTTTGGTTATCTTGCAATCCCGAGATAATCGTCTCCATGCTCCAAATCCATTTTAAAGCCATTTTTTAAGGCATTTCGCGCATACATGAAATGAACACATTTTTCTCCAAAACTATAACAGATGCAAGCTTGTCCTGTTTGGTGGAGATGATATTTAATAAAATAAGTAGAAATCCACTAAAAGTTTTGTTTGGTTATCTTGCAATCCCGAGATAATCGTCTCCATGCTCCAAATCCATTTTAAAGCATTTTTAAGGCATTTCGCGCATACATGAAATGAACACATTTTTCTCCAAAACTATAACAGATGCAAGCTTGTCCTGTTTGGTGTGAGATGATATTTAATAAAATAAGTAGAAATCCACTAAAAGTTTTGTTTGGTTATCTTGCAATCCCGAGATAATCGTCTCCATGCTCAAATCCATTTTAAAGCCATTTTTAAGGCATTTCGCGCATACATGAAATGAACACATTTTTCTCCAAAACTATAACAGATGCAAGCTTGTCCTGTTTGGTGGAGATGATATTTAATAAAATAAGTAGAAATCCACTAAAAGTTTTGTTTGGTTATCTTGCAATCCCGAGATAATCGTCTCCATGCTCCAAATCCATTTTAAAGCCATTTTTAAGGCATTTCGCGCATACATGAAATGAAACACATTTTTCTCCAAAACTATAACAGATGCAAGCTTGTCCTGTTTGGTGGAGATGATATTTAATAAATAAGTAGAAATCCACTAAAAGTTTTGTTTGGTTATCTTGCAATCCCGAGATAATCGTCTCCATGCTCCAAATCCATTTTAAAGCCATTTTTAAGGCATTTCGCGCATACATGAAATGAACACATTTTTCTCCAAAACTATAACAGATGCAAGCTTGTCCTGTTTGGTGGAGATGATATTTAATAAAATAAGTAGAAATCCACTAAAAGTTTTGTTTGGTTATCTTGCAATCCCGAGATAATCGTCTCCATGCTCCAAATCTATTTTAAAGCCATTTTTAAGGCATTTCGCGCATACATGAAATGAACACATTTTTCTCCAAAACTATAACAGATGCAAGCTTGTCCTGTTTGGTGGAGATGATATTTAATAAAATAAGTAGAAATCCACTAAAAGTTTTGTTTGGTTATCTTGCAATCCCGAGATAATCGTCTCCATGCTCCAAATCCATTTTAAAGCCATTTTTAAGGCATTTCGCGCATACATGAAATGAACACATTTTTCTCCAAAACTATAACAGATGCAAGCTTGTCCTGTTTGGTGGAGATGATATTTAATAAAATAAGTAGAAATCCACTAAAAGTTTTGTTTGGTTATCTTGCAATCCCGAGATAATCGTCTCCATCGCTCCAAATCCATTTTAAAGCCATTTTTAAGGCATTTCGCGCATACATGAAATGAACACATTTTTCTCCAAAACTATAACAGATGCAAGCTTGTCCTGTTTGGTGGAGATGATATTTAATAAAATAAGTAGAAATCCACTAAAAGTTTTGTTTGGTTATCTTGCAATCCCGAGATAATCGTCTCCATGCTCCAAATCCATTTTAAAGCCATTTTTAAGGCATTTCGCGCATACATGAAATGAACACATTTTTCTCCAAAACTATAACAGATGCAAGCTTGTCCTGTTTGGTGGAGATGATATTTAATAAAATAAGTAGAAATCCACTAAAAGTTTTGTTTGGTTATCTTGCAATCCCGAGATAATCGTCTCCATGCTCCAAATCCATTTTAAAGCCATTTTTAAGGCATTTCGCGCATACATGAAATGAACACATTTTTCTCCAAAACTATAACAGATGCAAGCTTGTCCTGTTTGGTGGAGATGATATTTAATAAAATAAGTAGAAATCCACTAAAAGTTTTGTTTGGTTATCTTGCAATCCCGAGATAATCGTCTCCATGCTCCAAATCCATTTTAAAGCCATTTTTAAGGCATTTCGCGCATACATGAAATGAACACATTTTTCTCCAAAACTATAACAGATGCAAGCTTGTCCTGTTTGGTGGAGATGATATTTAATAAAATAAGTAGAAATCCACTAAAAGTTTTGTTTGGTTATCTTGCAATCCCGAGATAATCGTCTCCATGCTCCAAATCCATTTTAAAGCCATTTTTAAGGCATTTCGCGCATACATGAAATGAACACATTTTTCTCCAAAACTATAACAGATGCAAGCTTGTCCTGTTTGGTGGAGATGATATTTAATAAAATAAGTAGAAATCCACTAAAAGTTTTGTTTGGTTATCTTGCAATCCCGAGATAATCGTCTCCATGCTCCAAATCCATTTTAAAGCCATTTTTAAGGCATTTCGCGCATACATGAAATGAACACATTTTTCTCCAAAACTATAACAGATGCAAGCTTGTCCTGTTTGGTGGAGATGATATTTAATAAAATAAGTAGAAATCCACTAAAAGTTTTGTTTGGTTATCTTGCAATCCCGAGATAATCGTCTCCATGCTCCAAATCCATTTTAAAGCCATTTTTAAGGCATTTCGCGCATACATGAAATGAACACATTTTTCTCCAAAACTATAACAGATGCAAGCTTGTCCTGTTTGGTGGAGATGATATTTAATAAAATAAGTAGAAATCCACTAAAAGTTTTGTTTGGTTATCTTGCAATCCCGAGATAATCGTCTCCATGCTCCAAATCCATTTTAAAGCCATTTTTAAGGCATTTCGCGCATACATGAAATGAACACATTTTTCTCCAAAACTATAACAGATGCAAGCTTGTCCTGTTTGGTGGAGATGATATTTAATAAAATAAGTAGAAATCCACTAAAAGTTTTGTTTGGTTATCTTGCAATCCCGAGATAATCGTCTCCATGCTCCAAATCCATTTTAAAGCCATTTTTAAGGCATTTCGCGCATACATGAAATGAACACATTTTTCTCCAAAACTATAACAGATGCAAGCTTGTCCTGTTTGGTGGAGATGATATTTAATAAAATAAGTAGAAATCCACTAAAAGTTTTGTTTGGTTATCTTGCAATCCCGAGATAATCGTCTCCATGCTCCAAATCCATTTTAAAGCCATTTTTAAGGCATTTCGCGCATACATGAAATGAACACATTTTTCTCCAAAACTATAACAGATGCAAGCTTGTCCTGTTTGGTGGAGATGATATTTAATAAAATAAGTAGAAATCCACTAAAAGTTTTGTTTGGTTATCTTGCAATCCCGAGATAATCGTCTCCATGCTCCAAATCCATTTTAAAGCCATTTTTAAGGCATTTCGCGCATACATGAAATGAACACATTTTTCTCCAAAACTATAACAGATGCAAGCTTGTCCTGTTTGGTGGAGATGATATTTAATAAAATAAGTAGAAATCCACTAAAAGTTTTGTTTGGTTATCTTGCAATCCCGAGATAATCGTCTCCATGCTCCAAATCCATTTTAAAGCCATTTTTAAGGCATTTCGCGCATACATGAAATGAACACATTTTTCTCCAAAACTATAACAGATGCAAGCTTGTCCTGTTTGGTGGAGATGATATTTAATAAAATAAGTAGAAATCCACTAAAAGTTTTGTTTGGTTATCTTGCAATCCCGAGATAATCGTCTCCATGCTCCAAATCCATTTTAAAGCCATTTTTAAGGCATTTCGCGCATACATGAAATGAACACATTTTTCTCCAAAACTATAACAGATGCAAGCTTGTCCTGTTTGGTGGAGATGATATTTAATAAAATAAGTAGAAATCCACTAAAAGTTTTGTTTGGTTATCTTGCAATCCCGAGATAATCGTCTCCATGCTCCAAATCCATTTTAAAGCCATTTTTAAGGCATTTCGCGCATACATGAAATGAACACATTTTTCTCCAAAACTATAACAGATGCAAGCTTGTCCTGTTTGGTGGAGATGATATTTAATAAAATAAGTAGAAATCCACTAAAAGTTTTGTTTGGTTATCTTGCAATCCCGAGATAATCGTCTCCATGCTCCAAATCCATTTTAAAGCCATTTTTAAGGCATTTCGCGCATACATGAAATGAACACATTTTTCTCCAAAACTATAACAGATGCAAGCTTGTCCTGTTTGGTGGAGATGATATTTAATAAAATAAGTAGAAATCCACTAAAAGTTTTGTTTGGTTATCTTGCAATCCCGAGATAATCGTCTCCATGCTCCAAATCCATTTTAAAGCCATTTTTAAGGCATTTCGCGCATACATGAAATGAACACATTTTTCTCCAAAACTATAACAGATGCAAGCTTGTCCTGTTTGGTGGAGATGATATTTAATAAAATAAGTAGAAATCCACTAAAAGTTTTGTTTGGTTATCTTGCAATCCCGAGATAATCGTCTCCATGCTCCAAATCCATTTTAAAGCCATTTTTAAGGCATTTCGCGCATACATGAAATGAACACATTTTTCTCCAAAACTATAACAGATGCAAGCTTGTCCTGTTTGGTGGAGATGATATTTAATAAAATAAGTAGAAATCCACTAAAAGTTTTGTTTGGTTATCTTGCAATCCCGAGATAATCGTCTCCATGCTCCAAATCCATTTTAAAGCCATTTTTAAGGCATTTCGCGCATACATGAAATGAACACATTTTTCTCCAAAACTATAACAGATGCAAGCTTGTCCTGTTTGGTGGAGATGATATTTAATAAAATAAGTAGAAATCCACTAAAAGTTTTGTTTGGTTATCTTGCAATCCCGAGATAATCGTCTCCATGCTCCAAATCCATTTTAAAGCCATTTTTAAGGCATTTCGCGCATACATGAAATGAACACATTTTTCTCCAAAACTATAACAGATGCAAGCTTGTCCTGTTTGGTGGAGATGATATTTAATAAAATAAGTAGAAATCCACTAAAAGTTTTGTTTGGTTATCTTGCAATCCCGAGATAATCGTCTCCATGCTCCAAATCCATTTTAAAGCCATTTTTAAGGCATTTCGCGCATACATGAAATGAACACATTTTTCTCCAAAACTATAACAGATGCAAGCTTGTCCTGTTTGGTGGAGATGATATTTAATAAAATAAGTAGAAATCCACTAAAAGTTTTGTTTGGTTATCTTGCAATCCCGAGATAATCGTCTCCATGCTCCAAATCCATTTTAAAGCCATTTTTAAGGCATTTCGCGCATACATGAAATGAACACATTTTTCTCCAAAACTATAACAGATGCAAGCTTGTCCTGTTTGGTGGAGATGATATTTAATAAAATAAGTAGAAATCCACTAAAAGTTTTGTTTGGTTATCTTGCAATCCCGAGATAATCGTCTCCATGCTCCAAATCCATTTTAAAGCCATTTTTAAGGCATTTCGCGCATACATGAAATGAACACATTTTTCTCCAAAACTATAACAGATGCAAGCTTGTCCTGTTTGGTGGAGATGATATTTAATAAAATAAGTAGAAATCCACTAAAAGTTTTGTTTGGTTATCTTGCAATCCCGAGATAATCGTCTCCATGCTCCAAATCCATTTTAAAGCCATTTTTAAGGCATTTCGCGCATACATGAAATGAACACATTTTTCTCCAAAACTATAACAGATGCAAGCTTGTCCTGTTTGGTGGAGATGATATTTAATAAAATAAGTAGAAATCCACTAAAAGTTTTGTTTGGTTATCTTGCAATCCCGAGATAATCGTCTCCATGCTCCAAATCCATTTTAAAGCCATTTTTAAGGCATTTCGCGCATACATGAAATGAACACATTTTTCTCCAAAACTATAACAGATGCAAGCTTGTCCTGTTTGGTGGAGATGATATTTAATAAAATAAGTAGAAATCCACTAAAAGTTTTGTTTGGTTATCTTGCAATCCCGAGATAATCGTCTCCATGCTCCAAATCCATTTTAAAGCCATTTTTAAGGCATTTCGCGCATACATGAAATGAACACATTTTTCTCCAAAACTATAACAGATGCAAGCTTGTCCTGTTTGGTGGAGATGATATTTAATAAAATAAGTAGAAATCCACTAAAAGTTTTGTTTGGTTATCTTGCAATCCCGAGATAATCGTCTCCATGCTCCAAATCCATTTTAAAGCCATTTTTAAGGCATTTCGCGCATACATGAAATGAACACATTTTTCTCCAAAACTATAACAGATGCAAGCTTGTCCTGTTTGGTGGAGATGATATTTAATAAAATAAGTAGAAATCCACTAAAAGTTTTGTTTGGTTATCTTGCAATCCCGAGATAATCGTCTCCATGCTCCAAATCCATTTTAAAGCCATTTTTAAGGCATTTCGCGCATACATGAAATGAACACATTTTTCTCCAAAACTATAACAGATGCAAGCTTGTCCTGTTTGGTGGAGATGATATTTAATAAAATAAGTAGAAATCCACTAAAAGTTTTGTTTGGTTATCTTGCAATCCCGAGATAATCGTCTCCATGCTCCAAATCCATTTTAAAGCCATTTTTAAGGCATTTCGCGCATACATGAAATGAACACATTTTTCTCCAAAACTATAACAGATGCAAGCTTGTCCTGTTTGGTGGAGATGATATTTAATAAAATAAGTAGAAATCCACTAAAAGTTTTGTTTGGTTATCTTGCAATCCCGAGATAATCGTCTCCATGCTCCAAATCCATTTTAAAGCCATTTTTAAGGCATTTCGCGCATACATGAAATGAACACATTTTTCTCCAAAACTATAACAGATGCAAGCTTGTCCTGTTTGGTGGAGATGATATTTAATAAAATAAGTAGAAATCCACTAAAAGTTTTGTTTGGTTATCTTGCAATCCCGAGATAATCGTCTCCATGCTCCAAATCCATTTTAAAGCCATTTTTAAGGCATTTCGCGCATACATGAAATGAACACATTTTTCTCCAAAACTATAACAGATGCAAGCTTGTCCTGTTTGGTGGAGATGATATTTAATAAAATAAGTAGAAATCCACTAAAAGTTTTGTTTGGTTATCTTGCAATCCCGAGATAATCGTCTCCATGCTCCAAATCCATTTTAAAGCCATTTTTAAGGCATTTCGCGCATACATGAAATGAACACATTTTTCTCCAAAACTATAACAGATGCAAGCTTGTCCTGTTTGGTGGAGATGATATTTAATAAAATAAGTAGAAATCCACTAAAAGTTTTGTTTGGTTATCTTGCAATCCCGAGATAATCGTCTCCATGCTCCAAATCCATTTTAAAGCCATTTTTAAGGCATTTCGCGCATACATGAAATGAACACATTTTTCTCCAAAACTATAACAGATGCAAGCTTGTCCTGTTTGGTGGAGATGATATTTAATAAAATAAGTAGAAATCCACTAAAAGTTTTGTTTGGTTATCTTGCAATCCCGAGATAATCGTCTCCATGCTCCAAATCCATTTTAAAGCCATTTTTAAGGCATTTCGCGCATACATGAAATGAACACATTTTTCTCCAAAACTATAACAGATGCAAGCTTGTCCTGTTTGGTGGAGATGATATTTAATAAAATAAGTAGAAATCCACTAAAAGTTTTGTTTGGTTATCTTGCAATCCCGAGATAATCGTCTCCATGCTCCAAATCCATTTTAAAGCCATTTTTAAGGCATTTCGCGCATACATGAAATGAACACATTTTTCTCCAAAACTATAACAGATGCAAGCTTGTCCTGTTTGGTGGAGATGATATTTAATAAAATAAGTAGAAATCCACTAAAAGTTTTGTTTGGTTATCTTGCAATCCCGAGATAATCGTCTCCATGCTCCAAATCCATTTTAAAGCCATTTTTAAGGCATTTCGCGCATACATGAAATGAACACATTTTTCTCCAAAACTATAACAGATGCAAGCTTGTCCTGTTTGGTGGAGATGATATTTAATAAAATAAGTAGAAATCCACTAAAAGTTTTGTTTGGTTATCTTGCAATCCCGAGATAATCGTCTCCATGCTCCAAATCCATTTTAAAGCCATTTTTAAGGCATTTCGCGCATACATGAAATGAACACATTTTTCTCCAAAACTATAACAGATGCAAGCTTGTCCTGTTTGGTGGAGATGATATTTAATAAAATAAGTAGAAATCCACTAAAAGTTTTGTTTGGTTATCTTGCAATCCCGAGATAATCGTCTCCATGCTCCAAATCCATTTTAAAGCCATTTTTAAGGCATTTCGCGCATACATGAAATGAACACATTTTTCTCCAAAACTATAACAGATGCAAGCTTGTCCTGTTTGGTGGAGATGATATTTAATAAAATAAGTAGAAATCCACTAAAAGTTTTGTTTGGTTATCTTGCAATCCCGAGATAATCGTCTCCATGCTCCAAATCCATTTTAAAGCCATTTTTAAGGCATTTCGCGCATACATGAAATGAACACATTTTTCTCCAAAACTATAACAGATGCAAGCTTGTCCTGTTTGGTGGAGATGATATTTAATAAAATAAGTAGAAATCCACTAAAAGTTTTGTTTGGTTATCTTGCAATCCCGAGATAATCGTCTCCATGCTCCAAATCCATTTTAAAGCCATTTTTAAGGCATTTCGCGCATACATGAAATGAACACATTTTTCTCCAAAACTATAACAGATGCAAGCTTGTCCTGTTTGGTGGAGATGATATTTAATAAAATAAGTAGAAATCCACTAAAAGTTTTGTTTGGTTATCTTGCAATCCCGAGATAATCGTCTCCATGCTCCAAATCCATTTTAAAGCCATTTTTAAGGCATTTCGCGATACATGAAATGAACACATTTTTCTCCAAAACTATAACAGATGCAAGCTTGTCCTGTTTGGTGGAGATGATATTTAATAAAATAAGTAGAAATCCACTAAAAGTTTTGTTTGGTTATCTTGCAATCCCGAGATAATCGTCTCCATGCTCCAAATCCATTTTAAAGCCATTTTTAAGGCATTTCGCGCATACATGAAATGAACACATTTTTCTCCAAAACTATAACAGATGCAAGCTTGTCCTGTTTGGTGGAGATGATATTTAATAAAATAAGTAGAAATCCACTAAAAGTTTTGTTTGGTTATCTTGCAATCCCGAGATAATCGTCTCCATGCTCCAAATCCATTTTAAAGCCATTTTTAAGGCATTTCGCGCATACATGAAATGAACACATTTTTCTCCAAAACTATAACAGATGCAAGCTTGTCCTGTTTGGTGGAGATGATATTTAATAAAATAAGTAGAAATCCACTAAAAGTTTTGTTTGGTTATCTTGCAATCCCGAGATAATCGTCTCCATGCTCCAAATCCATTTTAAAGCCATTTTTAAGGCATTTCGCGCATACATGAAATGAACACATTTTTCTCCAAAACTATAACAGATGCAAGCTTGTCCTGTTTGGTGGAGATGATATTTAATAAAATAAGTAGAAATCCACTAAAAGTTTTGTTTGGTTATCTTGCAATCCCGAGATAATCGTCTCCATGCTCCAAATCCATTTTAAAGCCATTTTTAAGGCATTTCGCGCATACATGAAATGAACACATTTTTCTCCAAAACTATAACAGATGCAAGCTTGTCCTGTTTGGTGGAGATGATATTTAATAAAATAAGTAGAAATCCACTAAAAGTTTTGTTTGGTTATCTTGCAATCCCGAGATAATCGTCTCCATGCTCCAAATCCATTTTAAAGCCATTTTTAAGGCATTTCGCGCATACATGAAATGAACACATTTTTCTCCAAAACTATAACAGATGCAAGCTTGTCCTGTTTGGTGGAGATGATATTTAATAAAATAAGTAGAAATCCACTAAAAGTTTTGTTTGGTTATCTTGCAATCCCGAGATAATCGTCTCCATGCTCCAAATCCATTTTAAAGCCATTTTTAAGGCATTTCGCGCATACATGAAATGAACACATTTTTCTCCAAAACTATAACAGATGCAAGCTTGTCCTGTTTGGTGGAGATGATATTTAATAAAATAAGTAGAAATCCACTAAAAGTTTTGTTTGGTTATCTTGCAATCCCGAGATAATCGTCTCCATGCTCCAAATCCATTTTAAAGCCATTTTTAAGGCATTTCGCGCATACATGAAATGAACACATTTTTCTCCAAAACTATAACAGATGCAAGCTTGTCCTGTTTGGTGGAGATGATATTTAATAAAATAAGTAGAAATCCACTAAAAGTTTTGTTTGGTTATCTTGCAATCCCGAGATAATCGTCTCCATGCTCCAAATCCATTTTAAAGCCATTTTTAAGGCATTTCGCGCATACATGAAATGAACACATTTTTCTCCAAAACTATAACAGATGCAAGCTTGTCCTGTTTGGTGGAGATGATATTTAATAAAATAAGTAGAAATCCACTAAAAGTTTTGTTTGGTTATCTTGCAATCCCGAGATAATCGTCTCCATGCTCCAAATCCATTTTAAAGCCATTTTTAAGGCATTTCGCGCATACATGAAATGAACACATTTTTCTCCAAAACTATAACAGATGCAAGCTTGTCCTGTTTGGTGGAGATGATATTTAATAAAATAAGTAGAAATCCACTAAAAGTTTTGTTTGGTTATCTTGCAATCCCGAGATAATCGTCTCCATGCTCCAAATCCATTTTAAAGCCATTTTTAAGGCATTTCGCGCATACATGAAATGAACACATTTTTCTCCAAAACTATAACAGATGCAAGCTTGTCCTGTTTGGTGGAGATGATATTTAATAAAATAAGTAGAAATCCACTAAAAGTTTTGTTTGGTTATCTTGCAATCCCGAGATAATCGTCTCCATGCTCCAAATCCATTTTAAAGCCATTTTTAAGGCATTTCGCGCATACATGAAATGAACACATTTTTCTCCAAAACTATAACAGATGCAAGCTTGTCCTGTTTGGTGGAGATGATATTTAATAAAATAAGTAGAAATCCACTAAAAGTTTTGTTTGGTTATCTTGCAATCCCGAGATAATCGTCTCCATGCTCCAAATCCATTTTAAAGCCATTTTTAAGGCATTTCGCGCATACATGAAATGAACACATTTTTCTCCAAAACTATAACAGATGCAAGCTTGTCCTGTTTGGTGGAGATGATATTTAATAAAATAAGTAGAAATCCACTAAAAGTTTTGTTTGGTTATCTTGCAATCCCGAGATAATCGTCTCCATGCTCCAAATCCATTTTAAAGCCATTTTTAAGGCATTTCGCGCATACATGAAATGAACACATTTTTCTCCAAAACTATAACAGATGCAAGCTTGTCCTGTTTGGTGGAGATGATATTTAATAAAATAAGTAGAAATCCACTAAAAGTTTTGTTTGGTTATCTTGCAATCCCGAGATAATCGTCTCCATGCTCCAAATCCATTTTAAAGCCATTTTTAAGGCATTTCGCGCATACATGAAATGAACACATTTTTCTCCAAAACTATAACAGATGCAAGCTTGTCCTGTTTGGTGGAGATGATATTTAATAAAATAAGTAGAAATCCACTAAAAGTTTTGTTTGGTTATCTTGCAATCCCGAGATAATCGTCTCCATGCTCCAAATCCATTTTAAAGCCATTTTTAAGGCATTTCGCGCATACATGAAATGAACACATTTTTCTCCAAAACTATAACAGATGCAAGCTTGTCCTGTTTGGTGGAGATGATATTTAATAAAATAAGTAGAAATCCACTAAAAGTTTTGTTTGGTTATCTTGCAATCCCGAGATAATCGTCTCCATGCTCCAAATCCATTTTAAAGCCATTTTTAAGGCATTTCGCGCATACATGAAATGAACACATTTTTCTCCAAAACTATAACAGATGCAAGCTTGTCCTGTTTGGTGGAGATGATATTTAATAAAATAAGTAGAAATCCACTAAAAGTTTTGTTTGGTTATCTTGCAATCCCGAGATAATCGTCTCCATGCTCCAAATCCATTTTAAAGCCATTTTTAAGGCATTTCGCGCATACATGAAATGAACACATTTTTCTCCAAAACTATAACAGATGCAAGCTTGTCCTGTTTGGTGGAGCATGATATTTAATAAAATAAGTAGAAATCCACTAAAAGTTTTGTTTGGTTATCTTGCAATCCCGAGATAATCGTCTCCATGCTCCAAATCCATTTTAAAGCCATTTTTAAGGCATTTCGCGCATACATGAAATGAACACATTTTTCTCCAAAACTATAACAGATGCAAGCTTGTCCTGTTTGGTGGAGATGATATTTAATAAAATAAGTAGAAATCCACTAAAAGTTTTGTTTGGTTATCTTGCAATCCCGAGATAATCGTCTCCATGCTCCAAATCCATTTTAAAGCCATTTTTAAGGCATTTCGCGCATACATGAAATGAACACATTTTTCTCCAAAACTATAACAGATGCAAGCTTGTCCTGTTTGGTGGAGATGATATTTAATAAAATAAGTAGAAATCCACTAAAAGTTTTGTTTGGTTATCTTGCAATCCCGAGATAATCGTCTCCATGCTCCAAATCCATTTTAAAGCCATTTTTAAGGCATTTCGCGCATACATGAAATGAACACATTTTTCTCCAAAACTATAACAGATGCAAGCTTGTCCTGTTTGGTGGAGATGATATTTAATAAAATAAGTAGAAATCCACTAAAAGTTTTGTTTGGTTATCTTGCAATCCCGAGATAATCGTCTCCATGCTCCAAATCCATTTTAAAGCCATTTTTAAGGCATTTCGCGCATACATGAAATGAACACATTTTTCTCCAAAACTATAACAGATGCAAGCTTGTCCTGTTTGGTGGAGATGATATTTAATAAAATAAGTAGAAATCCACTAAAAGTTTTGTTTGGTTATCTTGCAATCCCGAGATAATCGTCTCCATGCTCCAAATCCATTTTAAAGCCATTTTTAAGGCATTTCGCGCATACATGAAATGAACACATTTTTCTCCAAAACTATAACAGATGCAAGCTTGTCCTGTTTGGTGGAGATGATATTTAATAAAATAAGTAGAAATCCACTAAAAGTTTTGTTTGGTTATCTTGCAATCCCGAGATAATCGTCTCCATGCTCCAAATCCATTTTAAAGCCATTTTTAAGGCATTTCGCGCATACATGAAATGAACACATTTTTCTCCAAAACTATAACAGATGCAAGCTTGTCCTGTTTGGTGGAGATGATATTTAATAAAATAAGTAGAAATCCACTAAAAGTTTTGTTTGGTTATCTTGCAATCCCGAGATAATCGTCTCCATGCTCCAAATCCATTTTAAAGCCATTTTTAAGGCATTTCGCGCATACATGAAATGAACACATTTTTCTCCAAAACTATAACAGATGCAAGCTTGTCCTGTTTGGTGGAGATGATATTATGCGCGAAATGCCTTAAAAATGGCTTTAAAATGGATTTGGAGCATGGAGACGATTATCTCGGGATTGCAATATAACCAAACAAAACTTTTAGTGGATTTCTACTTATTTTATTAAATATCATCTCCACCAAACAGGACAAGCTTGCATCTGTTATAGTTTTGGAGAAAAATGTGTTCATTTCATGTATGCGCGAAATGCCTTAAAAATGGCTTTAAAATGGATTTGGAGCATGGAGACGATTATCTCGGGATTGCAAGATAACCAAACAAAACTTTTAGTGGATTTCTACTTATTTTATTAAATATCATCTCCACCAAACAGGACAAGCTTGCATCTGTTATAGTTTTGGAGAAAAATGTGTTCATTTCATGTATGCGCGAAATGCCTTAAAAATGGCTTTAAAATGGATTTGGAGCATGGAGACGATTATCTCGGGATTGCAAGATAACCAAACAAAACTTTTAGTGGATTTCTACTTATTTTATTAAATATCATCTCCACCAAACAGGACAAGCTTGCATCTGTTATAGTTTTGGAGAAAAATGTGTTCATTTCATGTATGCGCGAAATGCCTTAAAAATGGCTTTAAAATGGATTTGGAGCATGGAGACGATTATCTCGGGATTGCAAGATAACCAAACAAAACTTTTAGTGGATTTCTACTTATTTTATTAAATATCATCTCCACCAAACAGGACAAGCTTGCATCTGTTATAGTTTTGGAGAAAAATGTGTTCATTTCATGTATGCGCGAAATGCCTTAAAAATGGCTTTAAAATGGATTTGGAGCATGGAGACGATTATCTCGGGATTGCAAGATAACCAAACAAAACTTTTAGTGGATTTCTACTTATTTTATTAAATATCATCTCCACCAAACAGGACAAGCTTGCATCTGTTATAGTTTTGGAGAAAAATGTGTTCATTTCATGTATGCGCGAAATGCCTTAAAAATGGCTTTAAAATGGATTTGGAGCATGGAGACGATTATCTCGGGATTGCAAGATAACCAAACAAAACTTTTAGTGGATTTCTACTTATTTTATTAAATATCATCTCCACCAAACAGGACAAGCTTGCATCTGTTATAGTTTTGGAGAAAAATGTGTTCATTTCATGTATGCGCGAAATGCCTTAAAAATGGCTTTAAAATGGATTTGGAGCATGGAGACGATTATCTCGGGATTGCAAGATAACCAAACAAAACTTTTAGTGGATTTCTACTTATTTTATTAAATATCATCTCCACCAAACAGGACAAGCTTGCATCTGTTATAGTTTTGGAGAAAAATGTGTTCATTTCATGTATGCGCGAAATGCCTTAAAAATGGCTTTAAAATGGATTTGGAGCATGGAGACGATTATCTCGGGATTGCAAGATAACCAAACAAAACTTTTAGTGGATTTCTACTTATTTTATTAAATATCATCTCCACCAAACAGGACAAGCTTGCATCTGTTATAGTTTTGGAGAAAAATGTGTTCATTTCATGTATGCGCGAAATGCCTTAAAAATGGCTTTAAAATGGATTTGGAGCATGGAGACGATTATCTCGGGATTGCAAGATAACCAAACAAAACTTTTAGTGGATTTCTACTTATTTTATTAAATATCATCTCCACCAAACAGGACAAGCTTGCATCTGTTATAGTTTTGGAGAAAAATGTGTTCATTTCATGTATGCGCGAAATGCCTTAAAAATGGCTTTAAAATGGATTTGGAGCATGGAGACGATTATCTCGGGATTGCAAGATAACCAAACAAAACTTTTAGTGGATTTCTACTTATTTTATTAAATATCATCTCCACCAAACAGGACAAGCTTGCATCTGTTATAGTTTTGGAGAAAAATGTGTTCATTTCATGTATGCGCGAAATGCCTTAAAAATGGCTTTAAAATGGATTTGGAGCATGGAGACGATTATCTCGGGATTGCAAGATAACCAAACAAAACTTTTAGTGGATTTCTACTTATTTTATTAAATATCATCTCCACCAAACAGGACAAGCTTGCATCTGTTATAGTTTTGGAGAAAAATGTGTTCATTTCATGTATGCGCGAAATGCCTTAAAAATGGCTTTAAAATGGATTTGGAGCATGGAGACGATTATCTCGGGATTGCAAGATAACCAAACAAAACTTTTAGTGGATTTCTACTTATTTTATTAAATATCATCTCCACCAAACAGGACAAGCTTGCATCTGTTATAGTTTTGGAGAAAAATGTGTTCATTTCATGTATGCGCGAAATGCCTTAAAAATGGCTTTAAAATGGATTTGGAGCATGGAGACGATTATCTCGGGATTGCAAGATAACCAAACAAAACTTTTAGTGGATTTCTACTTATTTTATTAAATATCATCTCCACCAAACAGGACAAGCTTGCATCTGTTATAGTTTTGGAGAAAAATGTGTTCATTTCATGTATGCGCGAAATGCCTTAAAAATGGCTTTAAAATGGATTTGGAGCATGGAGACGATTATCTCGGGATTGCAAGATAACCAAACAAAACTTTTAGTGGATTTCTACTTATTTTATTAAATATCATCTCCACCAAACAGGACAAGCTTGCATCTGTTATAGTTTTGGAGAAAAATGTGTTCATTTCATGTATGCGCGAAATGCCTTAAAAATGGCTTTAAAATGGATTTGGAGCATGGAGACGATTATCTCGGGATTGCAAGATAACCAAACAAAACTTTTAGTGGATTTCTACTTATTTTATTAAATATCATCTCCACCAAACAGGACAAGCTTGCATCTGTTATAGTTTTGGAGAAAAATGTGTTCATTTCATGTATGCGCGAAATGCCTTAAAAATGGCTTTAAAATGGATTTGGAGCATGGAGACGATTATCTCGGGATTGCAAGATAACCAAACAAAACTTTTAGTGGATTTCTACTTATTTTATTAAATATCATCTCCACCAAACAGGACAAGCTTGCATCTGTTATAGTTTTGGAGAAAAATGTGTTCATTTCATGTATGCGCGAAATGCCTTAAAAATGGCTTTAAAATGGATTTGGAGCATGGAGACGATTATCTCGGGATTGCAAGATAACCAAACAAAACTTTTAGTGGATTTCTACTTATTTTATTAAATATCATCTCCACCAAACAGGACAAGCTTGCATCTGTTATAGTTTTGGAGAAAAATGTGTTCATTTCATGTATGCGCGAAATGCCTTAAAAATGGCTTTAAAATGGATTTGGAGCATGGAGACGATTATCTCGGGATTGCAAGATAACCAAACAAAACTTTTAGTGGATTTCTACTTATTTTATTAAATATCATCTCCACCAAACAGGACAAGCTTGCATCTGTTATAGTTTTGGAGAAAAATGTGTTCATTTCATGTATGCGCGAAATGCCTTAAAAATGGCTTTAAAATGGATTTGGAGCATGGAGACGATTATCTCGGGATTGCAAGATAACCAAACAAAACTTTTAGTGGATTTCTACTTATTTTATTAAATATCATCTCCACCAAACAGGACAAGCTTGCATCTGTTATAGTTTTGGAGAAAAATGTGTTCATTTCATGTATGCGCGAAATGCCTTAAAAATGGCTTTAAAATGGATTTGGAGCATGGAGACGATTATCTCGGGATTGCAAGATAACCAAACAAAACTTTTAGTGGATTTCTACTTATTTTATTAAATATCATCTCCACCAAACAGGACAAGCTTGCATCTGTTATAGTTTTGGAGAAAAATGTGTTCATTTCATGTATGCGCGAAATGCCTTAAAAATGGCTTTAAAATGGATTTGGAGCATGGAGACGATTATCTCGGGATTGCAAGATAACCAAACAAAACTTTTAGTGGATTTCTACTTATTTTATTAAATATCATCTCCACCAAACAGGACAAGCTTGCATCTGTTATAGTTTTGGAGAAAAATGTGTTCATTTCATGTATGCGCGAAATGCCTTAAAAATGGCTTTAAAATGGATTTGGAGCATGGAGACGATTATCTCGGGATTGCAAGATAACCAAACAAAACTTTTAGTGGATTTCTACTTATTTTATTAAATATCATCTCCACCAAACAGGACAAGCTTGCATCTGTTATAGTTTTGGAGAAAAATGTGTTCATTTCATGTATGCGCGAAATGCCTTAAAAATGGCTTTAAAATGGATTTGGAGCATGGAGACGATTATCTCGGGATTGCAAGATAACCAAACAAAACTTTTAGTGGATTTCTACTTATTTTATTAAATATCATCTCCACCAAACAGGACAAGCTTGCATCTGTTATAGTTTTGGAGAAAAATGTGTTCATTTCATGTATGCGCGAAATGCCTTAAAAATGGCTTTAAAATGGATTTGGAGCATGGAGACGATTATCTCGGGATTGCAAGATAACCAAACAAAACTTTTAGTGGATTTCTACTTATTTTATTAAATATCATCTCCACCAAACAGGACAAGCTTGCATCTGTTATAGTTTTGGAGAAAAATGTGTTCATTTCATGTATGCGCGAAATGCCTTAAAAATGGCTTTAAAATGGATTTGGAGCATGGAGACGATTATCTCGGGATTGCAAGATAACCAAACAAAACTTTTAGTGGATTTCTACTTATTTTATTAAATATCATCTCCACCAAACAGGACAAGCTTGCATCTGTTATAGTTTTGGAGAAAAATGTGTTCATTTCATGTATGCGCGAAATGCCTTAAAAATGGCTTTAAAATGGATTTGGAGCATGGAGACGATTATCTCGGGATTGCAATGTAACCAAACAAAACTTTTAGTGGATTTCTACTTATTTTATTAAATATCATCTCCACCAAACAGGACAAGCTTGCATCTGTTATAGTTTTGGAGAAAAATGTGTTCATTTCATGTATGCGCGAAATGCCTTAAAAATGGCTTTAAAATGGATTTGGAGCATGGAGACGATTATCTCGGGATTGCAAGGTAACCAAACAAAACTTTTAGTGGATTTCTACTTATTTTATTAAATATCATCTCCACCAAACAGGACAAGCTTGCATCTGTTATAGTTTTGGAGAAAAATGTGTTCATTTCATGTATGCGCGAAATGCCTTAAAAATGGCTTTAAAATGGATTTGGAGCATGGAGACGATTATCTCGGGATTGCAAGATAACCAAACAAAACTTTTAGTGGATTTCTACTTATTTTATTAAATATCATCTCCACCAAACAGGACAAGCTTGCATCTGTTATAGTTTTGGAGAAAAATGTGTTCATTTCATGTATGCGCGAAATGCCTTAAAAATGGCTTTAAAATGGATTTGGAGCATGGAGACGATTATCTCGGGATTGCAAGATAACCAAACAAAACTTTTAGTGGATTTCTACTTATTTTATTAAATATCATCTCCACCAAACAGGACAAGCTTGCATCTGTTATAGTTTTGGAGAAAAATGTGTTCATTTCATGTATGCGCGAAATGCCTTAAAAATGGCTTTAAAATGGATTTGGAGCATGGAGACGATTATCTCGGGATTGCAAGATAACCAAACAAAACTTTTAGTGGATTTCTACTTATTTTATTAAATATCATCTCCACCAAACAGGACAAGCTTGCATCTGTTATAGTTTTGGAGAAAAATGTGTTCATTTCATGTATGCGCGAAATGCCTTAAAAATGGCTTTAAAATGGATTTGGAGCATGGAGACGATTATCTCGGGATTGCAAGATAACCAAACAAAACTTTTAGTGGATTTCTACTTATTTTATTAAATATCATCTCCACCAAACAGGACAAGCTTGCATCTGTTATAGTTTTGGAGAAAAATGTGTTCATTTCATGTATGCGCGAAATGCCTTAAAAATGGCTTTAAAATGGATTTGGAGCATGGAGACGATTATCTCGGGATTGCAAGATAACCAAACAAAACTTTTAGTGGATTTCTACTTATTTTATTAAATATCATCTCCACCAAACAGGACAAGCTTGCATCTGTTATAGTTTTGGAGAAAAATGTGTTCATTTCATGTATGCGCGAAATGCCTTAAAAATGGCTTTAAAATGGATTTGGAGCATGGAGACGATTATCTCGGGATTGCAAGATAACCAAACAAAACTTTTAGTGGATTTCTACTTATTTTATTAAATATCATCTCCACCAAACAGGACAAGCTTGCATCTGTTATAGTTTTGGAGAAAAATGTGTTCATTTCATGTATGCGCGAAATGCCTTAAAAATGGCTTTAAAATGGATTTGGAGCATGGAGACGATTATCTCGGGATTGCAAGATAACCAAACAAAACTTTTAGTGGATTTCTACTTATTTTATTAAATATCATCTCCACCAAACAGGACAAGCTTGCATCTGTTATAGTTTTGGAGAAAAATGTGTTCATTTCATGTATGCGCGAAATGCCTTAAAAATGGCTTTAAAATGGATTTGGAGCATGGAGACGATTATCTCGGGATTGCAAGATAACCAAACAAAACTTTTAGTGGATTTCTACTTATTTTATTAAATATCATCTCCACCAAACAGGACAAGCTTGCATCTGTTATAGTTTTGGAGAAAAATGTGTTCATTTCATGTATGCGCGAAATGCCTTAAAAATGGCTTTAAAATGGATTTGGAGCATGGAGACGATTATCTCGGGATTGCAAGATAACCAAACAAAACTTTTAGTGGATTTCTACTTATTTTATTAAATATCATCTCCACCAAACAGGACAAGCTTGCATCTGTTATAGTTTTGGAGAAAAATGTGTTCATTTCATGTATGCGCGAAATGCCTTAAAAATGGCTTTAAAATGGATTTGGAGCATGGAGACGATTATCTCGGGATTGCAAGATAACCAAACAAAACTTTTAGTGGATTTCTACTTATTTTATTAAATATCATCTCCACCAAACAGGACAAGCTTGCATCTGTTATAGTTTTGGAGAAAAATGTGTTCATTTCATGTATGCGCGAAATGCCTTAAAAATGGCTTTAAAATGGATTTGGAGCATGGAGACGATTATCTCGGGATTGCAAGATAACCAAACAAAACTTTTAGTGGATTTCTACTTATTTTATTAAATATCATCTCCACCAAACAGGACAAGCTTGCATCTGTTATAGTTTTGGAGAAAAATGTGTTCATTTCATGTATGCGCGAAATGCCTTAAAAATGGCTTTAAAATGGATTTGGAGCATGGAGACGATTATCTCGGGATTGCAAGATAACCAAACAAAACTTTTAGTGGATTTCTACTTATTTTATTAAATATCATCTCCACCAAACAGGACAAGCTTGCATCTGTTATAGTTTTGGAGAAAAATGTGTTCATTTCATGTATGCGCGAAATGCCTTAAAAATGGCTTTAAAATGGATTTGGAGCATGGAGACGATTATCTCGGGATTGCAAGATAACCAAACAAAACTTTTAGTGGATTTCTACTTATTTTATTAAATATCATCTCCACCAAACAGGACAAGCTTGCATCTGTTATAGTTTTGGAGAAAAATGTGTTCATTTCATGTATGCGCGAAATGCCTTAAAAATGGCTTTAAAATGGATTTGGAGCATGGAGACGATTATCTCGGGATTGCAAGATAACCAAACAAAACTTTTAGTGGATTTCTACTTATTTTATTAAATATCATCTCCACCAAACAGGACAAGCTTGCATCTGTTATAGTTTTGGAGAAAAATGTGTTCATTTCATGTATGCGCGAAATGCCTTAAAAATGGCTTTAAAATGGATTTGGAGCATGGAGACGATTATCTCGGGATTGCAAGATAACCAAACAAAACTTTTAGTGGATTTCTACTTATTTTATTAAATATCATCTCCACCAAACAGGACAAGCTTGCATCTGTTATAGTTTTGGAGAAAAATGTGTTCATTTCATGTATGCGCGAAATGCCTTAAAAATGGCTTTAAAATGGATTTGGAGCATGGAGACGATTATCTCGGGATTGCAAGATAACCAAACAAAACTTTTAGTGGATTTCTACTTATTTTATTAAATATCATCTCCACCAAACAGGACAAGCTTGCATCTGTTATAGTTTTGGAGAAAAATGTGTTCATTTCATGTATGCGCGAAATGCCTTAAAAATGGCTTTAAAATGGATTTGGAGCATGGAGACGATTATCTCGGGATTGCAAGATAACCAAACAAAACTTTTAGTGGATTTCTACTTATTTTATTAAATATCATCTCCACCAAACAGGACAAGCTTGCATCTGTTATAGTTTTGGAGAAAAATGTGTTCATTTCATGTATGCGCGAAATGCCTTAAAAATGGCTTTAAAATGGATTTGGAGCATGGAGACGATTATCTCGGGATTGCAAGATAACCAAACAAAACTTTTAGTGGATTTCTACTTATTTTATTAAATATCATCTCCACCAAACAGGACAAGCTTGCATCTGTTATAGTTTTGGAGAAAAATGTGTTCATTTCATGTATGCGCGAAATGCCTTAAAAATGGCTTTAAAATGGATTTGGAGCATGGAGACGATTATCTCGGGATTGCAAGATAACCAAACAAAACTTTTAGTGGATTTCTACTTATTTTATTAAATATCATCTCCACCAAACAGGACAAGCTTGCATCTGTTATAGTTTTGGAGAAAAATGTGTTCATTTCATGTATGCGCGAAATGCCTTAAAAATGGCTTTAAAATGGATTTGGAGCATGGAGACGATTATCTCGGGATTGCAAGATAACCAAACAAAACTTTTAGTGGATTTCTACTTATTTTATTAAATATCATCTCCACCAAACAGGACAAGCTTGCATCTGTTATAGTTTTGGAGAAAAATGTGTTCATTTCATGTATGCGCGAAATGCCTTAAAAATGGCTTTAAAATGGATTTGGAGCATGGAGACGATTATCTCGGGATTGCAAGATAACCAAACAAAACTTTTAGTGGATTTCTACTTATTTTATTAAATATCATCTCCACCAAACAGGACAAGCTTGCATCTGTTATAGTTTTGGAGAAAAATGTGTTCATTTCATGTATGCGCGAAATGCCTTAAAAATGGCTTTAAAATGGATTTGGAGCATGGAGACGATTATCTCGGGATTGCAAGATAACCAAACAAAACTTTTAGTGGATTTCTACTTATTTTATTAAATATCATCTCCACCAAACAGGACAAGCTTGCATCTGTTATAGTTTTGGAGAAAAATGTGTTCATTTCATGTATGCGCGAAATGCCTTAAAAATGGCTTTAAAATGGATTTGGAGCATGGAGACGATTATCTCGGGATTGCAAGATAACCAAACAAAACTTTTAGTGGATTTCTACTTATTTTATTAAATATCATCTCCACCAAACAGGACAAGCTTGCATCTGTTATAGTTTTGGAGAAAAATGTGTTCATTTCATGTATGCGCGAAATGCCTTAAAAATGGCTTTAAAATGGATTTGGAGCATGGAGACGATTATCTCGGGATTGCAAGATAACCAAACAAAACTTTTAGTGGATTTCTACTTATTTTATTAAATATCATCTCCACCAAACAGGACAAGCTTGCATCTGTTATAGTTTTGGAGAAAAATGTGTTCATTTCATGTATGCGCGAAATGCCTTAAAAATGGCTTTAAAATGGATTTGGAGCATGGAGACGATTATCTCGGGATTGCAAGATAACCAAACAAAACTTTTAGTGGATTTCTACTTATTTTATTAAATATCATCTCCACCAAACAGGACAAGCTTGCATCTGTTATAGTTTTGGAGAAAAATGTGTTCATTTCATGTATGCGCGAAATGCCTTAAAAATGGCTTTAAAATGGATTTGGAGCATGGAGACGATTATCTCGGGATTGCAAGATAACCAAACAAAACTTTTAGTGGATTTCTACTTATTTTATTAAATATCATCTCCACCAAACAGGACAAGCTTGCATCTGTTATAGTTTTGGAGAAAAATGTGTTCATTTCATGTATGCGCGAAATGCCTTAAAAATGGCTTTAAAATGGATTTGGAGCATGGAGACGATTATCTCGGGATTGCAAGATAACCAAACAAAACTTTTAGTGGATTTCTACTTATTTTATTAAATATCATCTCCACCAAACAGGACAAGCTTGCATCTGTTATAGTTTTGGAGAAAAATGTGTTCATTTCATGTATGCGCGAAATGCCTTAAAAATGGCTTTAAAATGGATTTGGAGCATGGAGACGATTATCTCGGGATTGCAAGATAACCAAACAAAACTTTTAGTGGATTTCTACTTATTTTATTAAATATCATCTCCACCAAACAGGACAAGCTTGCATCTGTTATAGTTTTGGAGAAAAATGTGTTCATTTCATGTATGCGCGAAATGCCTTAAAAATGGCTTTAAAATGGATTTGGAGCATGGAGACGATTATCTCGGGATTGCAAGATAACCAAACAAAACTTTTAGTGGATTTCTACTTATTTTATTAAATATCATCTCCACCAAACAGGACAAGCTTGCATCTGTTATAGTTTTGGAGAAAAATGTGTTCATTTCATGTATGCGCGAAATGCCTTAAAAATGGCTTTAAAATGGATTTGGAGCATGGAGACGATTATCTCGGGATTGCAAGATAACCAAACAAAACTTTTAGTGGATTTCTACTTATTTTATTAAATATCATCTCCACCAAACAGGACAAGCTTGCATCTGTTATAGTTTTGGAGAAAAATGTGTTCATTTCATGTATGCGCGAAATGCCTTAAAAATGGCTTTAAAATGGATTTGGAGCATGGAGACGATTATCTCGGGATTGCAAGATAACCAAACAAAACTTTTAGTGGATTTCTACTTATTTTATTAAATATCATCTCCACCAAACAGGACAAGCTTGCATCTGTTATAGTTTTGGAGAAAAATGTGTTCATTTCATGTATGCGCGAAATGCCTTAAAAATGGCTTTAAAATGGATTTGGAGCATGGAGACGATTATCTCGGGATTGCAAGATAACCAAACAAAACTTTTAGTGGATTTCTACTTATTTTATTAAATATCATCTCCACCAAACAGGACAAGCTTGCATCTGTTATAGTTTTGGAGAAAAATGTGTTCATTTCATGTATGCGCGAAATGCCTTAAAAATGGCTTTAAAATGGATTTGGAGCATGGAGACGATTATCTCGGGATTGCAAGATAACCAAACAAAACTTTTAGTGGATTTCTACTTATTTTATTAAATATCATCTCCACCAAACAGGACAAGCTTGCATCTGTTATAGTTTTGGAGAAAAATGTGTTCATTTCATGTATGCGCGAAATGCCTTAAAAATGGCTTTAAAATGGATTTGGAGCATGGAGACGATTATCTCGGGATTGCAAGATAACCAAACAAAACTTTTAGTGGATTTCTACTTATTTTATTAAATATCATCTCCACCAAACAGGACAAGCTTGCATCTGTTATAGTTTTGGAGAAAAATGTGTTCATTTCATGTATGCGCGAAATGCCTTAAAAATGGCTTTAAAATGGATTTGGAGCATGGAGACGATTATCTCGGGATTGCAAGATAACCAAACAAAACTTTTAGTGGATTTCTACTTATTTTATTAAATATCATCTCCACCAAACAGGACAAGCTTGCATCTGTTATAGTTTTGGAGAAAAATGTGTTCATTTCATGTATGCGCGAAATGCCTTAAAAATGGCTTTAAAATGGATTTGGAGCATGGAGACGATTATCTCGGGATTGCAAGATAACCAAACAAAACTTTTAGTGGATTTCTACTTATTTTATTAAATATCATCTCCACCAAACAGGACAAGCTTGCATCTGTTATAGTTTTGGAGAAAAATGTGTTCATTTCATGTATGCGCGAAATGCCTTAAAAATGGCTTTAAAATGGATTTGGAGCATGGAGACGATTATCTCGGGATTGCAAGATAACCAAACAAAACTTTTAGTGGATTTCTACTTATTTTATTAAATATCATCTCCACCAAACAGGACAAGCTTGCATCTGTTATAGTTTTGGAGAAAAATGTGTTCATTTCATGTATGCGCGAAATGCCTTAAAAATGGCTTTAAAATGGATTTGGAGCATGGAGACGATTATCTCGGGATTGCAAGATAACCAAACAAAACTTTTAGTGGATTTCTACTTATTTTATTAAATATCATCTCCACCAAACAGGACAAGCTTGCATCTGTTATAGTTTTGGAGAAAAATGTGTTCATTTCATGTATGCGCGAAATGCCTTAAAAATGGCTTTAAAATGGATTTGGAGCATGGAGACGATTATCTCGGGATTGCAAGATAACCAAACAAAACTTTTAGTGGATTTCTACTTATTTTATTAAATATCATCTCCACCAAACAGGACAAGCTTGCATCTGTTATAGTTTTGGAGAAAAATGTGTTCATTTCATGTATGCGCGAAATGCCTTAAAAATGGCTTTAAAATGGATTTGGAGCATGGAGACGATTATCTCGGGATTGCAAGATAACCAAACAAAACTTTTAGTGGATTTCTACTTATTTTATTAAATATCATCTCCACCAAACAGGACAAGCTTGCATCTGTTATAGTTTTGGAGAAAAATGTGTTCATTTCATGTATGCGCGAAATGCCTTAAAAATGGCTTTAAAATGGATTTGGAGCATGGAGACGATTATCTCGGGATTGCAAGATAACCAAACAAAACTTTTAGTGGATTTCTACTTATTTTATTAAATATCATCTCCACCAAACAGGACAAGCTTGCATCTGTTATAGTTTTGGAGAAAAATGTGTTCATTTCATGTATGCGCGAAATGCCTTAAAAATGGCTTTAAAATGGATTTGGAGCATGGAGACGATTATCTCGGGATTGCAAGATAACCAAACAAAACTTTTAGTGGATTTCTACTTATTTTATTAAATATCATCTCCACCAAACAGGACAAGCTTGCATCTGTTATAGTTTTGGAGAAAAATGTGTTCATTTCATGTATGCGCGAAATGCCTTAAAAATGGCTTTAAAATGGATTTGGAGCATGGAGACGATTATCTCGGGATTGCAAGATAACCAAACAAAACTTTTAGTGGATTTCTACTTATTTTATTAAATATCATCTCCACCAAACAGGACAAGCTTGCATCTGTTATAGTTTTGGAGAAAAATGTGTTCATTTCATGTATGCGCGAAATGCCTTAAAAATGGCTTTAAAATGGATTTGGAGCATGGAGACGATTATCTCGGGATTGCAAGATAACCAAACAAAACTTTTAGTGGATTTCTACTTATTTTATTAAATATCATCTCCACCAAACAGGACAAGCTTGCATCTGTTATAGTTTTGGAGAAAAATGTGTTCATTTCATGTATGCGCGAAATGCCTTAAAAATGGCTTTAAAATGGATTTGGAGCATGGAGACGATTATCTCGGGATTGCAAGATAACCAAACAAAACTTTTAGTGGATTTCTACTTATTTTATTAAATATCATCTCCACCAAACAGGACAAGCTTGCATCTGTTATAGTTTTGGAGAAAAATGTGTTCATTTCATGTATGCGCGAAATGCCTTAAAAATGGCTTTAAAATGGATTTGGAGCATGGAGACGATTATCTCGGGATTGCAAGATAACCAAACAAAACTTTTAGTGGATTTCTACTTATTTTATTAAATATCATCTCCACCAAACAGGACAAGCTTGCATCTGTTATAGTTTTGGAGAAAAATGTGTTCATTTCATGTATGCGCGAAATGCCTTAAAAATGGCTTTAAAATGGATTTGGAGCATGGAGACGATTATCTCGGGATTGCAAGATAACCAAACAAAACTTTTAGTGGATTTCTACTTATTTTATTAAATATCATCTCCACCAAACAGGACAAGCTTGCATCTGTTATAGTTTTGGAGAAAAATGTGTTCATTTCATGTATGCGCGAAATGCCTTAAAAATGGCTTTAAAATGGATTTGGAGCATGGAGACGATTATCTCGGGATTGCAAGATAACCAAACAAAACTTTTAGTGGATTTCTACTTATTTTATTAAATATCATCTCCACCAAACAGGACAAGCTTGCATCTGTTATAGTTTTGGAGAAAAATGTGTTCATTTCATGTATGCGCGAAATGCCTTAAAAATGGCTTTAAAATGGATTTGGAGCATGGAGACGATTATCTCGGGATTGCAAGATAACCAAACAAAACTTTTAGTGGATTTCTACTTATTTTATTAAATATCATCTCCACCAAACAGGACAAGCTTGCATCTGTTATAGTTTTGGAGAAAAATGTGTTCATTTCATGTATGCGCGAAATGCCTTAAAAATGGCTTTAAAATGGATTTGGAGCATGGAGACGATTATCTCGGGATTGCAAGATAACCAAACAAAACTTTTAGTGGATTTCTACTTATTTTATTAAATATCATCTCCACCAAACAGGACAAGCTTGCATCTGTTATAGTTTTGGAGAAAAATGTGTTCATTTCATGTATGCGCGAAATGCCTTAAAAATGGCTTTAAAATGGATTTGGAGCATGGAGACGATTATCTCGGGATTGCAAGATAACCAAACAAAACTTTTAGTGGATTTCTACTTATTTTATTAAATATCATCTCCACCAAACAGGACAAGCTTGCATCTGTTATAGTTTTGGAGAAAAATGTGTTCATTTCATGTATGCGCGAAATGCCTTAAAAATGGCTTTAAAATGGATTTGGAGCATGGAGACGATTATCTCGGGATTGCAAGATAACCAAACAAAACTTTTAGTGGATTTCTACTTATTTTATTAAATATCATCTCCACCAAACAGGACAAGCTTGCATCTGTTATAGTTTTGGAGAAAAATGTGTTCATTTCATGTATGCGCGAAATGCCTTAAAAATGGCTTTAAAATGGATTTGGAGCATGGAGACGATTATCTCGGGATTGCAAGATAACCAAACAAAACTTTTAGTGGATTTCTACTTATTTTATTAAATATCATCTCCACCAAACAGGACAAGCTTGCATCTGTTATAGTTTTGGAGAAAAATGTGTTCATTTCATGTATGCGCGAAATGCCTTAAAAATGGCTTTAAAATGGATTTGGAGCATGGAGACGATTATCTCGGGATTGCAAGATAACCAAACAAAACTTTTAGTGGATTTCTACTTATTTTATTAAATATCATCTCCACCAAACAGGACAAGCTTGCATCTGTTATAGTTTTGGAGAAAAATGTGTTCATTTCATGTATGCGCGAAATGCCTTAAAAATGGCTTTAAAATGGATTTGGAGCATGGAGACGATTATCTCGGGATTGCAAGATAACCAAACAAAACTTTTAGTGGATTTCTACTTATTTTATTAAATATCATCTCCACCAAACAGGACAAGCTTGCATCTGTTATAGTTTTGGAGAAAAATGTGTTCATTTCATGTATGCGCGAAATGCCTTAAAAATGGCTTTAAAATGGATTTGGAGCATGGAGACGATTATCTCGGGATTGCAAGATAACCAAACAAAACTTTTAGTGGATTTCTACTTATTTTATTAAATATCATCTCCACCAAACAGGACAAGCTTGCATCTGTTATAGTTTTGGAGAAAAATGTGTTCATTTCATGTATGCGCGAAATGCCTTAAAAATGGCTTTAAAATGGATTTGGAGCATGGAGACGATTATCTCGGGATTGCAAGATAACCAAACAAAACTTTTAGTGGATTTCTACTTATTTTATTAAATATCATCTCCACCAAACAGGACAAGCTTGCATCTGTTATAGTTTTGGAGAAAAATGTGTTCATTTCATGTATGCGCGAAATGCCTTAAAAATGGCTTTAAAATGGATTTGGAGCATGGAGACGATTATCTCGGGATTGCAAGATAACCAAACAAAACTTTTAGTGGATTTCTACTTATTTTATTAAATATCATCTCCACCAAACAGGACAAGCTTGCATCTGTTATAGTTTTGGAGAAAAATGTGTTCATTTCATGTATGCGCGAAATGCCTTAAAAATGGCTTTAAAATGGATTTGGAGCATGGAGACGATTATCTCGGGATTGCAAGATAACCAAACAAAACTTTTAGTGGATTTCTACTTATTTTATTAAATATCATCTCCACCAAACAGGACAAGCTTGCATCTGTTATAGTTTTGGAGAAAAATGTGTTCATTTCATGTATGCGCGAAATGCCTTAAAAATGGCTTTAAAATGGATTTGGAGCATGGAGACGATTATCTCGGGATTGCAAGATAACCAAACAAAACTTTTAGTGGATTTCTACTTATTTTATTAAATATCATCTCCACCAAACAGGACAAGCTTGCATCTGTTATAGTTTTGGAGAAAAATGTGTTCATTTCATGTATGCGCGAAATGCCTTAAAAATGGCTTTAAAATGGATTTGGAGCATGGAGACGATTATCTCGGGATTGCAAGATAACCAAACAAAACTTTTAGTGGATTTCTACTTATTTTATTAAATATCATCTCCACCAAACAGGACAAGCTTGCATCTGTTATAGTTTTGGAGAAAAATGTGTTCATTTCATGTATGCGCGAAATGCCTTAAAAATGGCTTTAAAATGGATTTGGAGCATGGAGACGATTATCTCGGGATTGCAAGATAACCAAACAAAACTTTTAGTGGATTTCTACTTATTTTATTAAATATCATCTCCACCAAACAGGACAAGCTTGCATCTGTTATAGTTTTGGAGAAAAATGTGTTCATTTCATGTATGCGCGAAATGCCTTAAAAATGGCTTTAAAATGGATTTGGAGCATGGAGACGATTATCTCGGGATTGCAAGATAACCAAACAAAACTTTTAGTGGATTTCTACTTATTTTATTAAATATCATCTCCACCAAACAGGACAAGCTTGCATCTGTTATAGTTTTGGAGAAAAATGTGTTCATTTCATGTATGCGCGAAATGCCTTAAAAATGGCTTTAAAATGGATTTGGAGCATGGAGACGATTATCTCGGGATTGCAAGATAACCAAACAAAACTTTTAGTGGATTTCTACTTATTTTATTAAATATCATCTCCACCAAACAGGACAAGCTTGCATCTGTTATAGTTTTGGAGAAAAATGTGTTCATTTCATGTATGCGCGAAATGCCTTAAAAATGGCTTTAAAATGGATTTGGAGCATGGAGACGATTATCTCGGGATTGCAAGATAACCAAACAAAACTTTTAGTGGATTTCTACTTATTTTATTAAATATCATCTCCACCAAACAGGACAAGCTTGCATCTGTTATAGTTTTGGAGAAAAATGTGTTCATTTCATGTATGCGCGAAATGCCTTAAAAATGGCTTTAAAATGGATTTGGAGCATGGAGACGATTATCTCGGGATTGCAAGATAACCAAACAAAACTTTTAGTGGATTTCTACTTATTTTATTAAATATCATCTCCACCAAACAGGACAAGCTTGCATCTGTTATAGTTTTGGAGAAAAATGTGTTCATTTCATGTATGCGCGAAATGCCTTAAAAATGGCTTTAAAATGGATTTGGAGCATGGAGACGATTATCTCGGGATTGCAAGATAACCAAACAAAACTTTTAGTGGATTTCTACTTATTTTATTAAATATCATCTCCACCAAACAGGACAAGCTTGCATCTGTTATAGTTTTGGAGAAAAATGTGTTCATTTCATGTATGCGCGAAATGCCTTAAAAATGGCTTTAAAATGGATTTGGAGCATGGAGACGATTATCTCGGGATTGCAAGATAACCAAACAAAACTTTTAGTGGATTTCTACTTATTTTATTAAATATCATCTCCACCAAACAGGACAAGCTTGCATCTGTTATAGTTTTGGAGAAAAATGTGTTCATTTCATGTATGCGCGAAATGCCTTAAAAATGGCTTTAAAATGGATTTGGAGCATGGAGACGATTATCTCGGGATTGCAAGATAACCAAACAAAACTTTTAGTGGATTTCTACTTATTTTATTAAATATCATCTCCACCAAACAGGACAAGCTTGCATCTGTTATAGTTTTGGAGAAAAATGTGTTCATTTCATGTATGCGCGAAATGCCTTAAAAATGGCTTTAAAATGGATTTGGAGCATGGAGACGATTATCTCGGGATTGCAAGATAACCAAACAAAACTTTTAGTGGATTTCTACTTATTTTATTAAATATCATCTCCACCAAACAGGACAAGCTTGCATCTGTTATAGTTTTGGAGAAAAATGTGTTCATTTCATGTATGCGCGAAATGCCTTAAAAATGGCTTTAAAATGGATTTGGAGCATGGAGACGATTATCTCGGGATTGCAAGATAACCAAACAAAACTTTTAGTGGATTTCTACTTATTTTATTAAATATCATCTCCACCAAACAGGACAAGCTTGCATCTGTTATAGTTTTGGAGAAAAATGTGTTCATTTCATGTATGCGCGAAATGCCTTAAAAATGGCTTTAAAATGGATTTGGAGCATGGAGACGATTATCTCGGGATTGCAAGATAACCAAACAAAACTTTTAGTGGATTTCTACTTATTTTATTAAATATCATCTCCACCAAACAGGACAAGCTTGCATCTGTTATAGTTTTGGAGAAAAATGTGTTCATTTCATGTATGCGCGAAATGCCTTAAAAATGGCTTTAAAATGGATTTGGAGCATGGAGACGATTATCTCGGGATTGCAAGATAACCAAACAAAACTTTTAGTGGATTTCTACTTATTTTATTAAATATCATCTCCACCAAACAGGACAAGCTTGCATCTGTTATAGTTTTGGAGAAAAATGTGTTCATTTCATGTATGCGCGAAATGCCTTAAAAATGGCTTTAAAATGGATTTGGAGCATGGAGACGATTATCTCGGGATTGCAAGATAACCAAACAAAACTTTTAGTGGATTTCTACTTATTTTATTAAATATCATCTCCACCAAACAGGACAAGCTTGCATCTGTTATAGTTTTGGAGAAAAATGTGTTCATTTCATGTATGCGCGAAATGCCTTAAAAATGGCTTTAAAATGGATTTGGAGCATGGAGACGATTATCTCGGGATTGCAAGATAACCAAACAAAACTTTTAGTGGATTTCTACTTATTTTATTAAATATCATCTCCACCAAACAGGACAAGCTTGCATCTGTTATAGTTTTGGAGAAAAATGTGTTCATTTCATGTATGCGCGAAATGCCTTAAAAATGGCTTTAAAATGGATTTGGAGCATGGAGACGATTATCTCGGGATTGCAAGATAACCAAACAAAACTTTTAGTGGATTTCTACTTATTTTATTAAATATCATCTCCACCAAACAGGACAAGCTTGCATCTGTTATAGTTTTGGAGAAAAATGTGTTCATTTCATGTATGCGCGAAATGCCTTAAAAATGGCTTTAAAATGGATTTGGAGCATGGAGACGATTATCTCGGGATTGCAAGATAACCAAACAAAACTTTTAGTGGATTTCTACTTATTTTATTAAATATCATCTCCACCAAACAGGACAAGCTTGCATCTGTTATAGTTTTGGAGAAAAATGTGTTCATTTCATGTATGCGCGAAATGCCTTAAAAATGGCTTTAAAATGGATTTGGAGCATGGAGACGATTATCTCGGGATTGCAAGATAACCAAACAAAACTTTTAGTGGATTTCTACTTATTTTATTAAATATCATCTCCACCAAACAGGACAAGCTTGCATCTGTTATAGTTTTGGAGAAAAATGTGTTCATTTCATGTATGCGCGAAATGCCTTAAAAATGGCTTTAAAATGGATTTGGAGCATGGAGACGATTATCTCGGGATTGCAAGATAACCAAACAAAACTTTTAGTGGATTTCTACTTATTTTATTAAATATCATCTCCACCAAACAGGACAAGCTTGCATCTGTTATAGTTTTGGAGAAAAATGTGTTCATTTCATGTATGCGCGAAATGCCTTAAAAATGGCTTTAAAATGGATTTGGAGCATGGAGACGATTATCTCGGGATTGCAAGATAACCAAACAAAACTTTTAGTGGATTTCTACTTATTTTATTAAATATCATCTCCACCAAACAGGACAAGCTTGCATCTGTTATAGTTTTGGAGAAAAATGTGTTCATTTCATGTATGCGCGAAATGCCTTAAAAATGGCTTTAAAATGGATTTGGAGCATGGAGACGATTATCTCGGGATTGCAAGATAACCAAACAAAACTTTTAGTGGATTTCTACTTATTTTATTAAATATCATCTCCACCAAACAGGACAAGCTTGCATCTGTTATAGTTTTGGAGAAAAATGTGTTCATTTCATGTATGCGCGAAATGCCTTAAAAATGGCTTTAAAATGGATTTGGAGCATGGAGACGATTATCTCGGGATTGCAAGATAACCAAACAAAACTTTTAGTGGATTTCTACTTATTTTATTAAATATCATCTCCACCAAACAGGACAAGCTTGCATCTGTTATAGTTTTGGAGAAAAATGTGTTCATTTCATGTATGCGCGAAATGCCTTAAAAATGGCTTTAAAATGGATTTGGAGCATGGAGACGATTATCTCGGGATTGCAAGATAACCAAACAAAACTTTTAGTGGATTTCTACTTATTTTATTAAATATCTCCACCAAACAGGACAAGCTTGCATCTGTTATAGTTTTGGAGAAAAATGTGTTCATTTCATGTATGCGCGAAATGCCTTAAAAATGGCTTTAAAATGGATTTGGAGCATGGAGACGATTATCTCGGGATTGCAAGATAACCAAACAAAACTTTTAGTGGGATTTCTACTTATTTTATTAAATATCATCTCCACCAAACAGGACAAGCTTGCATCTGTTATAGTTTTGGAGAAAAATGTGTTCATTTCATGTATGCGCGAAATGCCTTAAAAATGGCTTTAAAATGGATTTGGAGCATGGAGACGATTATCTCGGGATTGCAAGATAACCAAACAAAACTTTTAGTGGATTTCTACTTATTTTATTAAATATCATCTCCACCAAACAGGACAAGCTTGCATCTGTTATAGTTTTGGAGAAAAATGTGTTCATTTCATGTATTGCGCGAAATGCCTTAAAAATGGCTTTAAAATGGATTTGGAGCATGGAGACGATTATCTCGGGATTGCAAGATAACCAAACAAAACTTTTAGTGGATTTCTACTTATTTTATTAAATATCATCTCCACCAAACAGGACAAGCTTGCATCTGTTATAGTTTTGGAGAAAAAATGTGTTCATTTCATGTATGCGCGAAATGCCTTAAAAATGGCTTTAAAATGGATTTGGAGCATGGAGACGATTATCTCGGGATTGTAAGATAACCATACAAAACTTTTAGTGGTATTTCTACTTATTTCTATTAAATATCATCTCCACCAAACAGGACAAGCTTGCATCTGTTATAGGGTTGTTATTTGGAGAAAAATGTGTTCATTTCATGTATGCGCGAAATGCCTTAAAAATGGCTTTAAAATGGATTTGGAGCATTGCTCGGGATTGCAAGATAACCAAACAAAACTTTTAGTGGATTTCTACTTATTTTATTAAATATCATCTCCACCAAACAGGACAAGCTTGCATCTGTTATAGTTTTGGAGAAAAATGTGTTCATTTCATGTATGCGCGAAATGCCTTACAAATGGCTTTAAAATGGATTTGGAGCATGGAGACGATTATCTCGGGATTGCAAGGTAACCAAACAAAACTTTTAGTGGATTTCTACTTATTTTATTAAATATCATCTCCACCAAACAGGACAAGCTTGCATCTGTTATAAGTTTTGGAGAAAAATGTGTTCATTTCATGTATGCGCGAAATGCCTTAAAAATGGCTTTAAAATGGATTTGGAGCATGGAGACGATTATCTCGGGATTGCAAGGTAACCAAACAAAACTTTTAGTGGATTTCTACTTATTTTATTAAATATCATCTCCACCAAACAGGACAAGCTTGCATCTGTTATAGTTTTGGAGAAAAATGTGTTCATTTCATGTATGCGCGAAATGCCTTAAAAAAGGCTTTAAAATGGATTTGGAGCATGGAGACGATTATCTCGGGATTGCAAGATAACCAAACAAAACTTTTAGTGGATTTCTACTTATTTTATTAAATATCATCTCCACCAAACAGGACAAGCTTGCATCTGTTATAGTTTTGGAGAAAAATGTGTTCATTTCATGTATGCGCGAAATGCCTTAAAAATGGCTTTAAAATGGATTTGGAGCATGGAGACGATTATCTCGGGATTGCAAGATAACCAAACAAAACTTTTAGTGGATTTCTACTTATTTTATTAAATATCATCTCCACCAAACAGGACAAGCTTGCATCTGTTATAGTTTTGGAGAAAAATGTGTTCATTTCATGTATGCGCGAAATGCCTTAAAAATGGCTTTAAAATGGATTTGGAGCATGGAGACGATTATCTCGGGATTGCAAGATAACCAAACAAAACTTTTAGTGGATTTCTACTTATTTTATTAAATATCATCTCCACCAAACAGGACAAGCTTGCATCTGTTATAGTTTTGGAGAAAAATGTGTTCATTTCATGTATGCGCGAAATGCCTTAAAAATGGCTTTAAAATGGATTTGGAGCATGGAGACGATTATCTCGGGATTGCAAGATAACCAAACAAAACTTTTAGTGGATTTCTACTTATTTTATTAATATCATCTCCACCAAACAGGACAAGCTTGCATCTGTTATAGTTTTGGAGAAAAATGTGTTCATTTCATGTATGCGCGAAATGCCTTAAAAATGGCTTTAAAATGGATTTGGAGCATGGAGACGATTATCTCGGGATTGCAAGGTAACCAAACAAAACTTTTAGTGGATTTCTACTTATTTTATTAAATATTCATCTCCACCAAACAGGACAAGCTTGCATCTGTTATAGTTTTGGAGAAAAATGTGTTCATTTCATGTATGCGCGAAATGCCTTAAAAATGGCTTTAAAATGGATTTGGAGCATGGAGACGATTATCTCGGGATTGCAAGATAACCAAACAAAACTTTTAGTGGATTTCTACTTATTTTATTAAATATCAACTCCACCAAACAGGACAAGCTTGCATCTGTTATAGTTTTGGAGAAAAATGTGTTCATTTCATGTATGCGCGAAATGCCTTAAAAATGGCTTTAAAATGGATTTGGAGCATGGAGACGATTATCTCGGGATTGTAAGATAACCAAACAAAACTTCTAGTGGATTTCTACTTATTTTATTAAATATCATCTCCACCAAACAGGACAAGCTTGCATCTGTTATAGTTTTGGAGAAAAATGTGTTCATTTCATGTATGCGCGAAATGCCTTAAAAATGGCTTTAAAATGGATTTGGAGCATGGAGACGATTATCTCGGGATTGCAAGATAACCAAACAAAACTTTTAGTGGATTTCTACTTATTTTATTAAATATCATCTCCACCAAACAGGACAAGCTTGCATCTGTTATAGTTTTGGAGAAAAATGTGTTCAATTTCATGTATGCGCGAAATGCCTTAAAAATGGCTTTAAAATGGATTTGGAGCATGGAGACGATTATCTCGGGATTGCAAGATAACCAAACAAAACTTTTAGTTAATTTCTACTTATTTTATTAAATATCATCTCCACCAAACAGGACAAGCTTGCATCTGTTATAGTTTTGGAGAAAAATGTGTTCATTTCATGTATGCGCGAAATGCCTTAAAAATGGCTTTAAAATGGATTTGGAGCATGGAGACGATTATCTCGGGATTGCAAGATAACCAAACAAAACTTTTAGTGGATTTCTACTTATTTTATTAAATATCATCTCCACCAAACAGGACAAGCTTGCATCTGTTATAGTTTTGGAGAAAAATGTGTTCATTTCATGTATGCGCGAAATGCCTTAAAAATGGCTTTAAAATGGATTTGGAGCATGGAGACGATTATCTCGGGATTGCAAGATAACCAAACAAAACTTTTAGTGGATTTCTACTTATTTTATTAAATATCATCTCCACCAAACAGGACAAGCTTGCAATCTGTTATAGTTTTGGAGAAAAATGTGTTCATTTCATGTATGCGCGAAATGCCTTAAAAATGGCTTTAAAATGGATTTGGAGCATGGAGACGATTATCTCGGGATTGCAAGATAACCAAACAAAACTTTTAGTGGATTTCTACTTATTTTATTAAATATCATCTCCACCAAACAGGACAAGCTTGCATCTGTTATAGTTTTGGAGAAAAATGTGTTCATTTCATGTATGCGCGAAATGCCTTAAAAATGGCTTTAAAATGGATTTGGAGCATGGAGACGATTATCTCGGGATTGCAATATAACCAAACAAAACTTTTAGTGGATTTCTACTTATTTTATTAAATATCATCTCCACCAAACAGGACAAGCTTGCATCTGTTATAGTTTTGGAGAAAAATGTGTTCATTTCATGTATGCGCGAAATGCCTTAAAAATGGCTTTAAAATGGATTTGGAGCATGGAGACGATTATCTCGGGATTGCAAGGTAACCAAACAAAACTTTTAGTGGATTTCTACTTATTTTATTAAATATCATCTCCACCAAACAGGACAAGCTTGCATCAAGTTATAGTTTTGGAGAAAAATGTGTTCATTTCATGTATGCGCGAAATGCCTTAAAAATGGCTTTAAAATGGATTTGGAGCATGGAGACGATTATCTCGGGATTGCAAGATAACCAAACAAAACTTTTAGTGGATTTCTACTTATTTTATTAAATATCATCTCCACCAAACAGGACAAGCTTGCATCTGTTATAGTTTTGGAGAAAAATGTGTTCATTTCATGTATGCGCGAAATGCCTTAAAAATGGCTTTAAAATGGATTTGGAGCATGGAGACGATTATCTCGGGATTGCAATATAACCAAACAAAACTTTTAGTGGATTTCTACTTATTTTATTAAATATCATCTCCACCAAACAGGACAAGCTTGCATCTGTTATAGTTTTGGAGAAAAATGTGTTCATTTCATGTATGCGCGAAATGCCTTAAAAATGGCTTTAAAATGGATTTGGAGCATGGAGACGATTATCTCGGGATTGCAATGTAACCAAACAAAACTTTTAGTGGATTTCTACTTATTTTATTAAATATCATCTCCACCAAACAGGACAAGCTTGCATCTGTTATAGTTTTGGAGAAAAATGTGTTCATTTCATGTATGCGCGAAATGCCTTAAAAATGGCTTTTAAAATGGATTTGGAGCATGGAGACGATTATCTCGGGATTGCAAGATAACCAAACAAAACTTTTAGTGGATTTCTACTTATTTTATTAAATATCATCTCCACCAAACAGGACAAGCTTGCATCTGTTATAGTTTTGGAGAAAAATGTGTTCATTTCATGTATGCGCGAAATGCCTTAAAAATGGCTTTAAAATGGATTTGGAGCATGGAGACGATTATCTCGGGATTGTAAGATAACCAAACAAAACTTTTAGTGGATTTCTACTTATGTTATTAATTATCATCTCCACCAAACAGGACAAGCTTGCATCTGTTATAGTTTTGGAGAAAAATGTGTTCATTTCATGTATGCGCGAAATGCCTTAAAAATGGCTTTAAAATGGATTTGGAGCATGGAGACGATTATCTCGGGATTGCAAGATAACCAAACAAAACTTTTAGTGGATTTCTACTTATTTTATTAAATATCATCTCCACCAAACAGGACAAGCTTGCATCTGTTATAGTTTTGGAGAAAAATGTGTTCATTTCATGTATGCGCGAAATGCCTTAAAAATGGCTTTAAAATGGATTTGGAGCATGGAGACGATTATCTCGGGATTGCAAGATAACCAAACAAAGTTTTAGTGGATTTCTACTTATTTTATTAAATATCATCTCCACCAAACAGGACAAGCTTGCATCTGTTATAGTTTTGGAGAAAAATGTGTTCATTTCATGTATGCGCGAAATGCCTTAAAAATGGCTTTAAAATGGATTTGGAGCATGGAGACGATTATCTCGGGATTGGCAAGATAACCAAACAAAACTTTTAGTGGATTTCTACTTATTTTATTAAATATCATCTCCACCAAACAGGACAAGCTTGCATCTGTTATAGTTTTGGAGAAAAATGTGTTCATTTCATGTATGCGCGAAATGCCTTAAAAATGGCTTTAAAATGGATTTGGAGCATGGAGACGATTATCTCGGGATTGCAAGATAACCAAACAAAACTTTTAGTGGATTTCTACTTATTTTATTAAATATCATCTCCACCAAACAGGACAAGCTTGCATCTGTTATAGTTTTGGAGAAAAATGTGTTCATTTCATGTATGCGCGAAATGCCTTAAAAATGGCTTTAAAATGGATTTGGAGCATGGAGACGATTATCTCGGGATTGCAAGATAACCAAACAAAACTTTTAGTGGATTTCTACTTATTTTATTAAATATCATCTCCACCAAACAGGACAAGCTTGCATCTGTTATAGTTTTGGAGAAAAATGTGTTCATTTCATGTATGCGCGAAATGCCTTAAAAATGGCTTTAAAATGGATTTGGAGCATGGAGACGATTATCTCGGGATTGCAAGATAACCAAACAAAACTTTTAGTGGATTTCTACTTATTTTATTAAATATCATCTCCACCAAACAGGACAAGCTTGCATCTGTTATAGTTTTGGAGAAAAATGTGTTCATTTCATGTATGCGCGAAATGCCTTAAAAATGGCTTTAAAATGGATTTGGAGCATGGAGACGATTATCTCGGGATTGCAAGATAACCAAACAAAACTTTTAGTGGATTTCTACTTATTTTATTAAATATCATCTCCACCAAACAGGACAAGCTTGCATCTGTTATAGTTTTGGAGAAAAATGTGTTCATTTCATGTATGCGCGAAATGCCTTAAAAATGGCTTTAAAATGGATTTGGAGCATGGAGACGATTATCTCGGGATTGCAAGATAACCAAACAAAACTTTTAGTGGATTTCTACTTATTTTATTAAATATCATCTCCACCAAACAGGACAAGCTTGCATCTGTTATAGTTTTGGAGAAAAATGTGTTCATTTCATGTATGCGCGAAATGCCTTAAAAATGGCTTTAAAATGGATTTGGAGCATGGAGACGATTATCTCGGGATTGCAAGATAACCAAACAAAACTTTTAGTGGATTTCTACTTATTTTATTAAATATCATCTCCACCAAACAGGACAAGCTTGCATCTGTTATAGTTTTGGAGAAAAATGTGTTCATTTCATGTATGCGCGAAATGCCTTAAAAATGGCTTTAAAATGGATTTGGAGCATGGAGACGATTATCTCGGGATTGCAAGATAACCAAACAAAACTTTTAGTGGATTTCTACTTATTTTATTAAATATCATCTCCACCAAACAGGACAAGCTTGCATCTGTTATAGTTTTGGAGAAAAATGTGTTCATTTCATGTATGCGCGAAATGCCTTAAAAATGGCTTTAAAATGGATTTGGAGCATGGAGACGATTATCTCGGGATTGCAAGATAACCAAACAAAACTTTTAGTGGATTTCTACTTATTTTATTAAATATCATCTCCACCAAACAGGACAAGCTTGCATCTGTTATAGTTTTGGAGAAAAATGTGTTCATTTCATGTATGCGCGAAATGCCTTAAAAATGGCTTTAAAATGGATTTGGAGCATGGAGACGATTATCTCGGGATTGCAAGATAACCAAACAAAACTTTTAGTGGATTTCTACTTATTTTATTAAATATCATCTCCACCAAACAGGACAAGCTTGCATCTGTTATAGTTTTGGAGAAAAATGTGTTCATTTCATGTATGCGCGAAATGCCTTAAAAATGGCTTTAAAATGGATTTGGAGCATGGAGACGATTATCTCGGGATTGCAAGATAACCAAACAAAACTTTTAGTGGATTTCTACTTATTTTATTAAATATCATCTCCACCAAACAGGACAAGCTTGCATCTGTTATAGTTTTGGAGAAAAATGTGTTCATTTCATGTATGCGCGAAATGCCTTAAAAATGGCTTTAAAATGGATTTGGAGCATGGAGACGATT
Source organism: Anomaloglossus baeobatrachus (assembly GCF_048569485.1). Classification (NCBI taxonomy): domain Eukaryota; kingdom Metazoa; phylum Chordata; class Amphibia; order Anura; family Aromobatidae; genus Anomaloglossus; species Anomaloglossus baeobatrachus. Next base: position 52,312 of record NW_027442606.1, read on the forward strand.
ATCTCGGGATTGCAAGATAACCAAACAAAACTTTTAGTGGATTTCTACTTATTTTATTAAATATCATCTCCACCAAACAGGACAAGCTTGCATCTGTTATAGTTTTGGAGAAAAATGTGTTCATTTCATGTATGCGCGAAATGCCTTAAAAATGGCTTTAAAATGGATTTGGAGCATGGAGACGATTATCTCGGGATTGCAAGATAACCAAACAAAACTTTTAGTGGATTTCTACTTATTTTATTAAATATCATCTCCACCAAACAGGACAAGCTTGCATCTGTTATAGTTTTGGAGAAAAATGTGTTCATTTCATGTATGCGCGAAATGCCTTAAAAATGGCTTTAAAATGGATTTGGAGCATGGAGACGATTATCTCGGGATTGCAAGATAACCAAACAAAACTTTTAGTGGATTTCTACTTATTTTATTAAATATCATCTCCACCAAACAGGACAAGCTTGCATCTGTTATAGTTTTGGAGAAAAATGTGTTCATTTCATGTATGCGCGAAATGCCTTAAAAATGGCTTTAAAATGGATTTGGAGCATGGAGACGATTATCTCGGGATTGCAAGATAACCAAACAAAACTTTTAGTGGATTTCTACTTATTTTATTAAATATCATCTCCACCAAACAGGACAAGCTTGCATCTGTTATAGTTTTGGAGAAAAATGTGTTCATTTCATGTATGCGCGAAATGCCTTAAAAATGGCTTTAAAATGGATTTGGAGCATGGAGACGATTATCTCGGGATTGCAAGATAACCAAACAAAACTTTTAGTGGATTTCTACTTATTTTATTAAATATCATCTCCACCAAACAGGACAAGCTTGCATCTGTTATAGTTTTGGAGAAAAATGTGTTCATTTCATGTATGCGCGAAATGCCTTAAAAATGGCTTTAAAATGGATTTGGAGCATGGAGACGATTATCTCGGGATTGCAAGATAACCAAACAAAACTTTTAGTGGATTTCTACTTATTTTATTAAATATCATCTCCACCAAACAGGACAAGCTTGCATCTGTTATAGTTTTGGAGAAAAATGTGTTCATTTCATGTATGCGCGAAATGCCTTAAAAATGGCTTTAAAATGGATTTGGAGCATGGAGACGATTATCTCGGGATTGCAAGATAACCAAACAAAACTTTTAGTGGATTTCTACTTATTTTATTAAATATCATCTCCACCAAACAGGACAAGCTTGCATCTGTTATAGTTTTGGAGAAAAATGTGTTCATTTCATGTATGCGCGAAATGCCTTAAAAATGGCTTTAAAATGGATTTGGAGCATGGAGACGATTATCTCGGGATTGCAAGATAACCAAACAAAACTTTTAGTGGATTTCTACTTATTTTATTAAATATCATCTCCACCAAACAGGACAAGCTTGCATCTGTTATAGTTTTGGAGAAAAATGTGTTCATTTCATGTATGCGCGAAATGCCTTAAAAATGGCTTTAAAATGGATTTGGAGCATGGAGACGATTATCTCGGGATTGCAAGATAACCAAACAAAACTTTTAGTGGATTTCTACTTATTTTATTAAATATCATCTCCACCAAACAGGACAAGCTTGCATCTGTTATAGTTTTGGAGAAAAATGTGTTCATTTCATGTATGCGCGAAATGCCTTAAAAATGGCTTTAAAATGGATTTGGAGCATGGAGACGATTATCTCGGGATTGCAAGATAACCAAACAAAACTTTTAGTGGATTTCTACTTATTTTATTAAATATCATCTCCACCAAACAGGACAAGCTTGCATCTGTTATAGTTTTGGAGAAAAATGTGTTCATTTCATGTATGCGCGAAATGCCTTAAAAATGGCTTTAAAATGGATTTGGAGCATGGAGACGATTATCTCGGGATTGCAAGATAACCAAACAAAACTTTTAGTGGATTTCTACTTATTTTATTAAATATCATCTCCACCAAACAGGACAAGCTTGCATCTGTTATAGTTTTGGAGAAAAATGTGTTCATTTCATGTATGCGCGAAATGCCTTAAAAATGGCTTTAAAATGGATTTGGAGCATGGAGACGATTATCTCGGGATTGCAAGATAACCAAACAAAACTTTTAGTGGATTTCTACTTATTTTATTAAATATCATCTCCACCAAACAGGACAAGCTTGCATCTGTTATAGTTTTGGAGAAAAATGTGTTCATTTCATGTATGCGCGAAATGCCTTAAAAATGGCTTTAAAATGGATTTGGAGCATGGAGACGATTATCTCGGGATTGCAAGATAACCAAACAAAACTTTTAGTGGATTTCTACTTATTTTATTAAATATCATCTCCACCAAACAGGACAAGCTTGCATCTGTTATAGTTTTGGAGAAAAATGTGTTCATTTCATGTATGCGCGAAATGCCTTAAAAATGGCTTTAAAATGGATTTGGAGCATGGAGACGATTATCTCGGGATTGCAAGATAACCAAACAAAACTTTTAGTGGATTTCTACTTATTTTATTAAATATCATCTCCACCAAACAGGACAAGCTTGCATCTGTTATAGTTTTGGAGAAAAATGTGTTCATTTCATGTATGCGCGAAATGCCTTAAAAATGGCTTTAAAATGGATTTGGAGCATGGAGACGATTATCTCGGGATTGCAAGATAACCAAACAAAACTTTTAGTGGATTTCTACTTATTTTATTAAATATCATCATCCACCAAACAGGACAAGCTTGCATCTGTTATAGTTTTGGAGAAAAATGTGTTCATTTCATGTATGCGCGAAATGCCTTAAAAATGGCTTTAAAATGGATTTGGAGCATGGAGACGATTATCTCGGGATTGCAAGATAACCAAACAAAACTTTTAGTGGATTTCTACTTATTTTATTAAATATCATCTCCACCAAACAGGACAAGCTTGCATCTGTTATAGTTTTGGAGAAAAATGTGTTCATTTCATGTATGCGCGAAATGCCTTAAAAATGGCTTTAAAATGGATTTGGAGCATGGAGACGATTATCTCGGGATTGCAAGATAACCAAACAAAACTTTTAGTGGATTTCTACTTATTTTATTAAATATCATCTCCACCAAACAGGACAAGCTTGCATCTGTTATAGTTTTGGAGAAAAATGTGTTCATTTCATGTATGCGCGAAATGCCTTAAAAATGGCTTTAAAATGGATTTGGAGCATGGAGACGATTATCTCGGGATTGCAAGATAACCAAACAAAACTTTTAGTGGATTTCTACTTATTTTATTAAATATCATCTCCACCAAACAGGACAAGCTTGCATCTGTTATAGTTTTGGAGAAAAATGTGTTCATTTCATGTATGCGCGAAATGCCTTAAAAATGGCTTTAAAATGGATTTGGAGCATGGAGACGATTATCTCGGGATTGCAAGATAACCAAACAAAACTTTTAGTGGATTTCTACTTATTTTATTAAATATCATCTCCACCAAACAGGACAAGCTTGCATCTGTTATAGTTTTGGAGAAAAATGTGTTCATTTCATGTATGCGCGAAATGCCTTAAAAATGGCTTTAAAATGGATTTGGAGCATGGAGACGATTATCTCGGGATTGCAAGATAACCAAACAAAACTTTTAGTGGATTTCTACTTATTTTATTAAATATCATCTCCACCAAACAGGACAAGCTTGCATCTGTTATAGTTTTGGAGAAAAATGTGTTCATTTCATGTATGCGCGAAATGCCTTAAAAATGGCTTTAAAATGGATTTGGAGCATGGAGACGATTATCTCGGGATTGCAAGATAACCAAACAAAACTTTTAGTGGATTTCTACTTATTTTATTAAATATCATCTCCACCAAACAGGACAAGCTTGCATCTGTTATAGTTTTGGAGAAAAATGTGTTCATTTCATGTATGCGCGAAATGCCTTAAAAATGGCTTTAAAATGGATTTGGAGCATGGAGACGATTATCTCGGGATTGCAAGATAACCAAACAAAACTTTTAGTGGATTTCTACTTATTTTATTAAATATCATCTCCACCAAACAGGACAAGCTTGCATCTGTTATAGTTTTGGAGAAAAATGTGTTCATTTCATGTATGCGCGAAATGCCTTAAAAATGGCTTTAAAATGGATTTGGAGCATGGAGACGATTATCTCGGGATTGCAAGATAACCAAACAAAACTTTTAGTGGATTTCTACTTATTTTATTAAATATCATCTCCACCAAACAGGACAAGCTTGCATCTGTTATAGTTTTGGAGAAAAATGTGTTCATTTCATGTATGCGCGAAATGCCTTAAAAATGGCTTTAAAATGGATTTGGAGCATGGAGACGATTATCTCGGGATTGCAAGATAACCAAACAAAACTTTTAGTGGATTTCTACTTATTTTATTAAATATCATCTCCACCAAACAGGACAAGCTTGCATCTGTTATAGTTTTGGAGAAAAATGTGTTCATTTCATGTATGCGCGAAATGCCTTAAAAATGGCTTTAAAATGGATTTGGAGCATGGAGACGATTATCTCGGGATTGCAAGATAACCAAACAAAACTTTTAGTGGATTTCTACTTATTTTATTAAATATCATCTCCACCAAACAGGACAAGCTTGCATCTGTTATAGTTTTGGAGAAAAATGTGTTCATTTCATGTATGCGCGAAATGCCTTAAAAATGGCTTTAAAATGGATTTGGAGCATGGAGACGATTATCTCGGGATTGCAAGATAACCAAACAAAACTTTTAGTGGATTTCTACTTATTTTATTAAATATCATCTCCACCAAACAGGACAAGCTTGCATCTGTTATAGTTTTGGAGAAAAATGTGTTCATTTCATGTATGCGCGAAATGCCTTAAAAATGGCTTTAAAATGGATTTGGAGCATGGAGACGATTATCTCGGGATTGCAAGATAACCAAACAAAACTTTTAGTGGATTTCTACTTATTTTATTAAATATCATCTCCACCAAACAGGACAAGCTTGCATCTGTTATAGTTTTGGAGAAAAATGTGTTCATTTCATGTATGCGCGAAATGCCTTAAAAATGGCTTTAAAATGGATTTGGAGCATGGAGACGATTATCTCGGGATTGCAAGATAACCAAACAAAACTTTTAGTGGATTTCTACTTATTTTATTAAATATCATCTCCACCAAACAGGACAAGCTTGCATCTGTTATAGTTTTGGAGAAAAATGTGTTCATTTCATGTATGCGCGAAATGCCTTAAAAATGGCTTTAAAATGGATTTGGAGCATGGAGACGATTATCTCGGGATTGCAAGATAACCAAACAAAACTTTTAGTGGATTTCTACTTATTTTATTAAATATCATCTCCACCAAACAGGACAAGCTTGCATCTGTTATAGTTTTGGAGAAAAATGTGTTCATTTCATGTATGCGCGAAATGCCTTAAAAATGGCTTTAAAATGGATTTGGAGCATGGAGACGATTATCTCGGGATTGCAAGATAACCAAACAAAACTTTTAGTGGATTTCTACTTATTTTATTAAATATCATCTCCACCAAACAGGACAAGCTTGCATCTGTTATAGTTTTGGAGAAAAATGTGTTCATTTCATGTATGCGCGAAATGCCTTAAAAATGGCTTTAAAATGGATTTGGAGCATGGAGACGATTATCTCGGGATTGCAAGATAACCAAACAAAACTTTTAGTGGATTTCTACTTATTTTATTAAATATCATCTCCACCAAACAGGACAAGCTTGCATCTGTTATAGTTTTGGAGAAAAATGTGTTCATTTCATGTATGCGCGAAATGCCTTAAAAATGGCTTTAAAATGGATTTGGAGCATGGAGACGATTATCTCGGGATTGCAAGATAACCAAACAAAACTTTTAGTGGATTTCTACTTATTTTATTAAATATCATCTCCACCAAACAGGACAAGCTTGCATCTGTTATAGTTTTGGAGAAAAATGTGTTCATTTCATGTATGCGCGAAATGCCTTAAAAATGGCTTTAAAATGGATTTGGAGCATGGAGACGATTATCTCGGGATTGCAAGATAACCAAACAAAACTTTTAGTGGATTTCTACTTATTTTATTAAATATCATCTCCACCAAACAGGACAAGCTTGCATCTGTTATAGTTTTGGAGAAAAATGTGTTCATTTCATGTATGCGCGAAATGCCTTAAAAATGGCTTTAAAATGGATTTGGAGCATGGAGACGATTATCTCGGGATTGCAAGATAACCAAACAAAACTTTTAGTGGATTTCTACTTATTTTATTAAATATCATCTCCACCAAACAGGACAAGCTTGCATCTGTTATAGTTTTGGAGAAAAATGTGTTCATTTCATGTATGCGCGAAATGCCTTAAAAATGGCTTTAAAATGGATTTGGAGCATGGAGACGATTATCTCGGGATTGCAAGATAACCAAACAAAACTTTTAGTGGATTTCTACTTATTTTATTAAATATCATCTCCACCAAACAGGACAAGCTTGCATCTGTTATAGTTTTGGAGAAAAATGTGTTCATTTCATGTATGCGCGAAATGCCTTAAAAATGGCTTTAAAATGGATTTGGAGCATGGAGACGATTATCTCGGGATTGCAAGATAACCAAACAAAACTTTTAGTGGATTTCTACTTATTTTATTAAATATCATCTCCACCAAACAGGACAAGCTTGCATCTGTTATAGTTTTGGAGAAAAATGTGTTCATTTCATGTATGCGCGAAATGCCTTAAAAATGGCTTTAAAATGGATTTGGAGCATGGAGACGATTATCTCGGGATTGCAAGATAACCAAACAAAACTTTTAGTGGATTTCTACTTATTTTATTAAATATCATCTCCACCAAACAGGACAAGCTTGCATCTGTTATAGTTTTGGAGAAAAATGTGTTCATTTCATGTATGCGCGAAATGCCTTAAAAATGGCTTTAAAATGGATTTGGAGCATGGAGACGATTATCTCGGGATTGCAAGATAACCAAACAAAACTTTTAGTGGATTTCTACTTATTTTATTAAATATCATCTCCACCAAACAGGACAAGCTTGCATCTGTTATAGTTTTGGAGAAAAATGTGTTCATTTCATGTATGCGCGAAATGCCTTAAAAATGGCTTTAAAATGGATTTGGAGCATGGAGACGATTATCTCGGGATTGCAAGATAACCAAACAAAACTTTTAGTGGATTTCTACTTATTTTATTAAATATCATCTCCACCAAACAGGACAAGCTTGCATCTGTTATAGTTTTGGAGAAAAATGTGTTCATTTCATGTATGCGCGAAATGCCTTAAAAATGGCTTTAAAATGGATTTGGAGCATGGAGACGATTATCTCGGGATTGCAAGATAACCAAACAAAACTTTTAGTGGATTTCTACTTATTTTATTAAATATCATCTCCACCAAACAGGACAAGCTTGCATCTGTTATAGTTTTGGAGAAAAATGTGTTCATTTCATGTATGCGCGAAATGCCTTAAAAATGGCTTTAAAATGGATTTGGAGCATGGAGACGATTATCTCGGGATTGCAAGATAACCAAACAAAACTTTTAGTGGATTTCTACTTATTTTATTAAATATCATCTCCACCAAACAGGACAAGCTTGCATCTGTTATAGTTTTGGAGAAAAATGTGTTCATTTCATGTATGCGCGAAATGCCTTAAAAATGGCTTTAAAATGGATTTGGAGCATGGAGACGATTATCTCGGGATTGCAAGATAACCAAACAAAACTTTTAGTGGATTTCTACTTATTTTATTAAATATCATCTCCACCAAACAGGACAAGCTTGCATCTGTTATAGTTTTGGAGAAAAATGTGTTCATTTCATGTATGCGCGAAATGCCTTAAAAATGGCTTTAAAATGGATTTGGAGCATGGAGACGATTATCTCGGGATTGCAAGATAACCAAACAAAACTTTTAGTGGATTTCTACTTATTTTATTAAATATCATCTCCACCAAACAGGACAAGCTTGCATCTGTTATAGTTTTGGAGAAAAATGTGTTCATTTCATGTATGCGCGAAATGCCTTAAAAATGGCTTTAAAATGGATTTGGAGCATGGAGACGATTATCTCGGGATTGCAAGATAACCAAACAAAACTTTTAGTGGATTTCTACTTATTTTATTAAATATCATCTCCACCAAACAGGACAAGCTTGCATCTGTTATAGTTTTGGAGAAAAATGTGTTCATTTCATGTATGCGCGAAATGCCTTAAAAATGGCTTTAAAATGGATTTGGAGCATGGAGACGATTATCTCGGGATTGCAAGATAACCAAACAAAACTTTTAGTGGATTTCTACTTATTTTATTAAATATCATCTCCACCAAACAGGACAAGCTTGCATCTGTTATAGTTTTGGAGAAAAATGTGTTCATTTCATGTATGCGCGAAATGCCTTAAAAATGGCTTTAAAATGGATTTGGAGCATGGAGACGATTATCTCGGGATTGCAAGATAACCAAACAAAACTTTTAGTGGATTTCTACTTATTTTATTAAATATCATCTCCACCAAACAGGACAAGCTTGCATCTGTTATAGTTTTGGAGAAAAATGTGTTCATTTCATGTATGCGCGAAATGCCTTAAAAATGGCTTTAAAATGGATTTGGAGCATGGAGACGATTATCTCGGGATTGCAAGATAACCAAACAAAACTTTTAGTGGATTTCTACTTATTTTATTAAATATCATCTCCACCAAACAGGACAAGCTTGCATCTGTTATAGTTTTGGAGAAAAATGTGTTCATTTCATGTATGCGCGAAATGCCTTAAAAATGGCTTTAAAATGGATTTGGAGCATGGAGACGATTATCTCGGGATTGCAAGATAACCAAACAAAACTTTTAGTGGATTTCTACTTATTTTATTAAATATCATCTCCACCAAACAGGACAAGCTTGCATCTGTTATAGTTTTGGAGAAAAATGTGTTCATTTCATGTATGCGCGAAATGCCTTAAAAATGGCTTTAAAATGGATTTGGAGCATGGAGACGATTATCTCGGGATTGCAAGATAACCAAACAAAACTTTTAGTGGATTTCTACTTATTTTATTAAATATCATCTCCACCAAACAGGACAAGCTTGCATCTGTTATAGTTTTGGAGAAAAATGTGTTCATTTCATGTATGCGCGAAATGCCTTAAAAATGGCTTTAAAATGGATTTGGAGCATGGAGACGATTATCTCGGGATTGCAAGATAACCAAACAAAACTTTTAGTGGATTTCTACTTATTTTATTAAATATCATCTCCACCAAACAGGACAAGCTTGCATCTGTTATAGTTTTGGAGAAAAATGTGTTCATTTCATGTATGCGCGAAATGCCTTAAAAATGGCTTTAAAATGGATTTGGAGCATGGAGACGATTATCTCGGGATTGCAAGATAACCAAACAAAACTTTTAGTGGATTTCTACTTATTTTATTAAATATCATCTCCACCAAACAGGACAAGCTTGCATCTGTTATAGTTTTGGAGAAAAATGTGTTCATTTCATGTATGCGCGAAATGCCTTAAAAATGGCTTTAAAATGGATTTGGAGCATGGAGACGATTATCTCGGGATTGCAAGATAACCAAACAAAACTTTTAGTGGATTTCTACTTATTTTATTAAATATCATCTCCACCAAACAGGACAAGCTTGCATCTGTTATAGTTTTGGAGAAAAATGTGTTCATTTCATGTATGCGCGAAATGCCTTAAAAATGGCTTTAAAATGGATTTGGAGCATGGAGACGATTATCTCGGGATTGCAAGATAACCAAACAAAACTTTTAGTGGATTTCTACTTATTTTATTAAATATCATCTCCACCAAACAGGACAAGCTTGCATCTGTTATAGTTTTGGAGAAAAATGTGTTCATTTCATGTATGCGCGAAATGCCTTAAAAATGGCTTTAAAATGGATTTGGAGCATGGAGACGATTATCTCGGGATTGCAAGATAACCAAACAAAACTTTTAGTGGATTTCTACTTATTTTATTAAATATCATCTCCACCAAACAGGACAAGCTTGCATCTGTTATAGTTTTGGAGAAAAATGTGTTCATTTCATGTATGCGCGAAATGCCTTAAAAATGGCTTTAAAATGGATTTGGAGCATGGAGACGATTATCTCGGGATTGCAAGATAACCAAACAAAACTTTTAGTGGATTTCTACTTATTTTATTAAATATCATCTCCACCAAACAGGACAAGCTTGCATCTGTTATAGTTTTGGAGAAAAATGTGTTCATTTCATGTATGCGCGAAATGCCTTAAAAATGGCTTTAAAATGGATTTGGAGCATGGAGACGATTATCTCGGGATTGCAAGATAACCAAACAAAACTTTTAGTGGATTTCTACTTATTTTATTAAATATCATCTCCACCAAACAGGACAAGCTTGCATCTGTTATAGTTTTGGAGAAAAATGTGTTCATTTCATGTATGCGCGAAATGCCTTAAAAATGGCTTTAAAATGGATTTGGAGCATGGAGACGATTATCTCGGGATTGCAAGATAACCAAACAAAACTTTTAGTGGATTTCTACTTATTTTATTAAATATCATCTCCACCAAACAGGACAAGCTTGCATCTGTTATAGTTTTGGAGAAAAATGTGTTCATTTCATGTATGCGCGAAATGCCTTAAAAATGGCTTTAAAATGGATTTGGAGCATGGAGACGATTATCTCGGGATTGCAAGATAACCAAACAAAACTTTTAGTGGATTTCTACTTATTTTATTAAATATCATCTCCACCAAACAGGACAAGCTTGCATCTGTTATAGTTTTGGAGAAAAATGTGTTCATTTCATGTATGCGCGAAATGCCTTAAAAATGGCTTTAAAATGGATTTGGAGCATGGAGACGATTATCTCGGGATTGCAAGATAACCAAACAAAACTTTTAGTGGATTTCTACTTATTTTATTAAATATCATCTCCACCAAACAGGACAAGCTTGCATCTGTTATAGTTTTGGAGAAAAATGTGTTCATTTCATGTATGCGCGAAATGCCTTAAAAATGGCTTTAAAATGGATTTGGAGCATGGAGACGATTATCTCGGGATTGCAAGATAACCAAACAAAACTTTTAGTGGATTTCTACTTATTTTATTAAATATCATCTCCACCAAACAGGACAAGCTTGCATCTGTTATAGTTTTGGAGAAAAATGTGTTCATTTCATGTATGCGCGAAATGCCTTAAAAATGGCTTTAAAATGGATTTGGAGCATGGAGACGATTATCTCGGGATTGCAAGATAACCAAACAAAACTTTTAGTGGATTTCTACTTATTTTATTAAATATCATCTCCACCAAACAGGACAAGCTTGCATCTGTTATAGTTTTGGAGAAAAATGTGTTCATTTCATGTATGCGCGAAATGCCTTAAAAATGGCTTTAAAATGGATTTGGAGCATGGAGACGATTATCTCGGGATTGCAAGATAACCAAACAAAACTTTTAGTGGATTTCTACTTATTTTATTAAATATCATCTCCACCAAACAGGACAAGCTTGCATCTGTTATAGTTTTGGAGAAAAATGTGTTCATTTCATGTATGCGCGAAATGCCTTAAAAATGGCTTTAAAATGGATTTGGAGCATGGAGACGATTATCTCGGGATTGCAAGATAACCAAACAAAACTTTTAGTGGATTTCTACTTATTTTATTAAATATCATCTCCACCAAACAGGACAAGCTTGCATCTGTTATAGTTTTGGAGAAAAATGTGTTCATTTCATGTATGCGCGAAATGCCTTAAAAATGGCTTTAAAATGGATTTGGAGCATGGAGACGATTATCTCGGGATTGCAAGATAACCAAACAAAACTTTTAGTGGATTTCTACTTATTTTATTAAATATCATCTCCACCAAACAGGACAAGCTTGCATCTGTTATAGTTTTGGAGAAAAATGTGTTCATTTCATGTATGCGCGAAATGCCTTAAAAATGGCTTTAAAATGGATTTGGAGCATGGAGACGATTATCTCGGGATTGCAAGATAACCAAACAAAACTTTTAGTGGATTTCTACTTATTTTATTAAATATCATCTCCACCAAACAGGACAAGCTTGCATCTGTTATAGTTTTGGAGAAAAATGTGTTCATTTCATGTATGCGCGAAATGCCTTAAAAATGGCTTTAAAATGGATTTGGAGCATGGAGACGATTATCTCGGGATTGCAAGATAACCAAACAAAACTTTTAGTGGATTTCTACTTATTTTATTAAATATCATCTCCACCAAACAGGACAAGCTTGCATCTGTTATAGTTTTGGAGAAAAATGTGCTCATTTCATGTATGCGCGAAATGCCTTAAAAATGGCTTTAAAATGGATTTGGAGCATGGAGACGATTATCTCGGGATTGCAAGATAACCAAACAAAACTTTTAGTGGATTTCTACTTATTTTATTAAATATCATCTCCACCAAACAGGACAAGCTTGCATCTGTTATAGTTTTGGAGAAAAATGTGTTCATTTCATGTATGCGCGAAATGCCTTAAAAATGGCTTTAAAATGGATTTGGAGCATGGAGACGATTATCTCGGGATTGCAAGATAACCAAACAAAACTTTTAGTGGATTTCTACTTATTTTATTAAATATCATCTCCACCAACAGGACAAGCTTGCATCTGTTATAGTTTTGGAGAAAAATGTGTTCATTTCATGTATGCGCGAAATGCCTTAAAAATGGCTTTAAAATGGATTTGGAGCATGGAGACGATTATCTCGGGATTGCAAGATAACCAAACAAAACTATTAGTGGATTTCTACTTATTTTATTAAATATCATCTCCACCAAACAGGACAAGCTTGCATCTGTTATAGTTTTGGAGAAAAATGTGTTCATTTCATGTATGCGCGAAATGCCTTAAAAATGGCTTTAAAATGGATTTGGAGCATGGAGACGATTATCTCGGGATTGCAAGATAACCAACAAAACTTTTAGTGATTTCTACTTATTTTATTAAATATCATCTCACCAAACAGGACAAGCTTGCATCTGTATAGTTTTGGAGAAAAATGTGTTCATTTCATGTATGAGCGAAATGCCTTAAAAATGGCTTTAAAATGGATTTGGAGCATGGAGACGATTATCTCGGGATTGCAAGATAACCAAACAAAAAATTTCGCGCATACATGAAATGAACACATTTTTCTCCAAAACTATAACAGATGCAAGCTTGTCCTGTTTGGTGGAGATGATATTTAATAAAATAAGTAGAAATCCACTAAAAGTTTTGTTTGGTTATCTTACAATCCCGAGATAATCGTCTCCATGCTCCAAATCCATTTTAAAGCCATTTTTAAGGCATTTCGCGCATACATGAAATGAACACATTTTTCTCCAAAACTATAACAGATGCAAGCTTGTCCTGTTTGGTGGAGATGATATTTAATAAAATAAGTAGAAATCCACTAAAAGTTTTGTTTGGTTATCTTGCAATCCCGAGATAATCGTCTCCATGCTCCAAATCCATTTAAAGCCATTTTTAAGGCATTTCGCGCATACATGAAATGAACACATTTTTCTCCAAAACTATAACAGATGCAAGCTTGTCCTGTTTGGTGGAGATGATATTTAATAAAATAAGTAGAAATCCACTAAAAGTTTTGTTTGGTTATCTTGCAATCCCGAGATAATCGTCTCCATGCTCCAAATCCATTTTAAAGCCATTTTTAAGGCATTTCGCGCATACATGAAATGAACACATTTTTCTCCAAAACTATAACAGATGCAAGCTTGTCCTGTTTGGTGGAGATGATATTTAATAAAATAAGTAGAAATCCACTAAAAGTTTTGTTTGGTTATCTTGCAATCCCGAGATAATCGTCTCCATGCTCCAAATCCATTTTAAAGCCATTTTTAATGCATTTCGCGCATACATGAAATGAACACATTTTTCTCCAAAACTATAACAGATGCAAGCTTGTCCTGTTTGGTGGAGATGATATTTAATAAAATAAGTAGAAATCCACTAAAAGTTTTGTTTGGTTATCTTGCAATCCCGAGATAATCGTCTCCATGCTCCAAATCCATTTTAAAGCCATTTTTAAGGCATTTCGCGCATACATGAAATGAACACATTTTTCTCCAAAACTATAACAGATGCAAGCTTGTCCTGTTTGGTGGGGATGATATTTAATAAAATAAGTAGAAATCCACTAAAAGTTTTGTTTTGGTTATCTTGCAATCCCGAGATAATCGTCTCCATGCTCCAAATCCATTTTAAAGCCATTTTTAAGGCATTTCGCGCATACATGAAATGAACACATTTTTCTCCAAAACTATAACAGATGCAAGCTTGTCCTGTTTGGTGGAGATGATATTTAATAAAATAAGTAGAAATCCACTAAAAGTTTTGTTTGGTTATCTTGCAATCCCGAGATAATCGTCTCCATGCTCCAAATCCATTTTAAAGCCATTTTTAAGGCATTTCGCGCATACATGAAATGAACACATTTTTCTCCAAAACCTATAACAGATGCAAGCTTGTCCTGTTTGGTGGAGATGATATTTAATAAAATAAGTAGAAATCCACTAAAAGTTTTGTTTGGTTATCTTGCAATCCCGAGATAATCGTCTCCATGCTCCAAATCCATTTTAAAGCCATTTTTAAGGCATTTCGCGCATACATGAAATGAACACATTTTTCTCCAAAACTATAACAGATGCAAGCTTGTCCTGTTTGGTGGAGATGATATTTATAAAATAAGTAGAAATCCACTAAAAGTTTTGTTTGTTATCTTGCAATCCCGAGATAATCGTCTCCATGCTCCAAATCTATTTAAAGCCATTTTTAAGGGCATTTCGCGCATACATGAAATGAACACATTTTTCTCCAAAACTATAACAGATGCAAGCTTGTCCGGTTTGGTGGAGATGATTATTTAATAAAATAAGTAGAAATCCCTAAAAGTTTTGTTTGGGTGATCTTGCAATCCGAGATAATAGTCTCCATGCTCCAAATCCATTTTAAAGCCATTTTTAAGGCATTTCGCGCATACATGAAATGAACACATTTTTCTCCAAAACTATAACAGATGCAAGCTTGTCCTGTTTGGTGAGATGATATTTAATAAAATAAGTAGAAATCCACTAAAAGTTTTGTTTGGTTATCTTGCAATCCCGAGATAATCGTCTCCCATGCTCCAAATCTATTTTAAAGCCATTTTTAAGGCATTTCGCGCATACATGAAATGAACACATTTTTCTCCAAAACTATAACAGATGCAAGCTTGTCCTGTTTGGTGGAGATGATATTTAATAAAATAAGTAGAAATCCACTAAAAGTTTTGTTTGGTTATCTTGCAATCCCGAGATAATCGTCTCCATGCTCCAAATCCATTTTAAAGCCATTTTTAAGGCATTTCGCGCATACATGAAATGAACACATTTTTCTCCAAAACTATAACAGATGCAAGCTTGTCCTGTTTGGTGGAGATGATATTTAATAAAATAAGTAGAAATCCACTAAAAGTTTTGTTTGGTTATCTTGCAATCCCGAGATAATCGTCTCCATGCTCCAAATCCATTTTAAAGCCATTTTTAAGGCATTTCGCGCATACATGAAATGAACACATTTTTCTCCAAAACTATAACAGATGCAAGCTTGTCCTGTTTGGTGGAGATGATATTTAATAAAATAAGTAGAAATCCACTAAAAGTTTTGTTTGGTTATCTTGCAATCCCGAGATAATCGTCTCCATGCTCCAAATCCATTTTAAAGCCATTTTTAAGGCATTTCGCGCATACATGAAATGAACACATTTTTCTCCAAAACTATAACAGATGCAAGCTTGTCCTGTTTGGTGGAGATGATATTTAATAAAATAAGTAGAAATCCACTAAAAGTTTTGTTTGGTTATCTTGCAATCCCGAGATAATCGTCTCCATGCTCCAAATCCATTTTAAAGCCATTTTTAAGGCATTTCGCGCATACATGAAATGAACACATTTTTCTCCAAAACTATAACAGATGCAAGCTTGTCCTGTTTGGTGGAGATGATATTTAATAAAATAAGTAGAAATCCACTAAAAGTTTTGTTTGGTTATCTTGCAATCCCGAGATAATCGTCTCCATGCTCCAAATCCATTTTAAAGCCATTTTTAAGGCATTTCGCGCATACATGAAATGAACACATTTTTCTCCAAAACTATAACAGATGCAAGCTTGTCCTGTTTGGTGGGGATGATATTTAATAAAATAAGTAGAAATCCACTAAAAGTTTTGTTTGGTTATCTTGCAATCCCGAGATAATCGTCTCCATGCTCCAAATCCATTTTAAAGCCATTTTTAAGGCATTTCGCGCATACATGAAATGAACACATTTTTCTCCAAAACTATAACAGATGCAAGCTTGTCCTGTTTGGTGGAGATGATATTTAATAAAATAAGTAGAAATCCACTAAAAGTTTTGTTTGGTTATCTTGCAATCCCGAGATAATCGTCTCCATGCTCCAAATCCATTTTAAAGCCATTTTTAAGGCATTTCGCGCATACATGAAATGAACACATTTTTCTCCAAAACTATAACAGATGCAAGCTTGTCCTGTTTGGTGGAGATGATATTTAATAAAATAAGTAGAAATCCACTAAAAGTTTTGTTTGGTTATCTTGCAATCCCGAGATAATCGTCTCCATGCTCCAAATCCATTTTAAAGCCATTTTTAAGGCATTTCGCGCATACATGAAATGAACACATTTTTCTCCAAAACTATAACAGATGCAAGCTTGTCCTGTTTGGTGGAGATGATATTTAATAAAATAAGTAGAAATCCACTAAAAGTTTTGTTTGGTTATCTTGCAATCCCGAGATAATCGTCTCCATGCTCCAAATCTATTTTAAAGCCATTTTTAAGGCATTTCGCGCATACATGAAATGAACACATTTTTCTCCAAAACTATAACAGATGCAAGCTTGTCCTGTTTGGTGGAGATGATATTTAATAAAATAAGTAGAAATCCACTAAAAGTTTTGTTTGGTTATCTTGCAATCCCGAGATAATCGTCTCCATGCTCCAAATCCATTTTAAAGCCATTTTTAAGGCATTTCGCGCATACATGAAATGAACACATTTTTCTCCAAAACTATAACAGATGCAAGCTTGTCCTGTTTGGTGGAGATGATATTTAATAAAATAAGTAGAAATCCACTAAAAGTTTTGTTTGGTTATCTTGCAATCCCGAGATAATCGTCTCCATGCTCCAAATCTATTTTAAAGCCATTTTTAAGGCATTTCGCGCATACATGAAATGAACACATTTTTCTCCAAAACTATAACAGATGCAAGCTTGTCCTGTTTGGTGGAGATGATATTTAATAAAATAAGTAGAAATCCACTAAAAGTTTTGTTTGGTTATCTTGCAATCCCGAGATAATCGTCTCCATGCTCCAAATCCATTTTAAAGCCATTTTTAAGGCATTTCGCGCATACATGAAATGAACACATTTTTCTCCAAAACTATAACAGATGCAAGCTTGTCCTGTTTGGTGGAGATGATATTTAATAAAATAAGTAGAAATCCACTAAAAGTTTTGTTTGGTTATCTTGCAATCTCGAGATAATCGTCTCCATGCTTCAAATGCTATTAAAACCCATTTCTAAGGCATTTCGCGCATAATGAAATGAACACATTTTTCTCCAAAACTATAACAGATGCAAGCTTGTCCTGTTTGGTGGAGATGATATTTAATAAAATAAGTAGAAATCCACTAAAAGTTTTGTTTGGTTATCTTGCAATCCCGAGATAATCGTCTCCATGCTCCAAATCCATTTTAAAGCCATTTTTAAGGCATTTCGCGCATACATGAAATGAACACATTTTTCTCCAAAACTATAACAGATGCAAGCTTGTCCTGTTTGGTGGAGATGATATTTAATAAAATAAGTAGAAATCCACTAAAAGTTTTGTTTGGTTATCTTGCAATCCCGAGATAATCGTCTCCATGCTCCAAATCCATTTTAAAGCCATTTTTAAGGCATTTCGCGCATACATGAAATGAACACATTTTTCTCCAAAACTATAACAGATGCAAGCTTGTCCTGTTTGGTGGAGATGATATTTAATAAAATAAGTAGAAATCCACTAAAAGTTTTGTTTGGTTATCTTGCAATCCCGAGATAATCGTCTCCATGCTCCAAATCCATTTTAAAGCCATTTTTAAGGCATTTCGCGCATACATGAAATGAACACATTTTTCTCCAAAACTATAACAGATGCAAGCTTGTCCTGTTTGGTGGAGATGATATTTAATAAAATAAGTAGAAATCCACTAAAAGTTTTGTTTGGTTATCTTGCAATCCCGAGATAATCGTCTCCATGCTCCAAATCCATTTTAAAGCCATTTTTAAGGCATTTCGCGCATACATGAAATGAACACATTTTTCTCCAAAACTATAACAGATGCAAGCTTGTCCTGTTTGGTGGAGATGATATTTAATAAAATAAGTAGAAATCCACTAAAAGTTTTGTTTGGTTATCTTGCAATCCCGAGATAATCGTCTCCATGCTCCAAATCCATTTTAAAGCCATTTTTAAGGCATTTCGCGCATACATGAAATGAACACATTTTTCTCCAAAACTATAACAGATGCAAGCTTGTCCTGTTTGGTGGAGATGATATTTAATAAAATAAGTAGAAATCCACTAAAAGTTTTGTTTGGTTATCTTGCAATCCCGAGATAATCGTCTCCATGCTCCAAATCCATTTTAAAGCCATTTTTAAGGCATTTCGCGCATACATGAAATGAACACATTTTTCTCCAAAACTATAACAGATGCAAGCTTGTCCTGTTTGGTGGAGATGATATTTAATAAAATAAGTAGAAATCCACTAAAAGTTTTGTTTGGTTATCTTGCAATCCCGAGATAATCGTCTCCATGCTCCAAATCCATTTTAAAGCCATTTTTAAGGCATTTCGCGCATACATGAAATGAACACATTTTTCTCCAAAACTATAACAGATGCAAGCTTGTCCTGTTTGGTGGAGATGATATTTAATAAAATAAGTAGAAATCCACTAAAAGTTTTGTTTGGTTATCTTGCAATCCCGAGATAATCGTCTCCATGCTCCAAATCCATTTTAAAGCCATTTTTAAGGCATTTCGCGCATACATGAAATGAACACATTTTTCTCCAAAACTATAACAGATGCAAGCTTGTCCTGTTTGGTGGAGATGATATTTAATAAAATAAGTAGAAATCCACTAAAAGTTTTGTTTGGTTATCTTGCAATCCCGAGATAATCGTCTCCATGCTCCAAATCCATTTTAAAGCCATTTTTAAGGCATTTCGCGCATACATGAAATGAACACATTTTTCTCCAAAACTATAACAGATGCAAGCTTGTCCTGTTTGGTGGAGATGATATTTAATAAAATAAGTAGAAATCCACTAAAAGTTTTGTTTGGTTATCTTGCAATCCCGAGATAATCGTCTCCATGCTCCAAATCTATTTTAAAGCCATTTTTAAGGCATTTCGCGCATACATGAAATGAACACATTTTTCTCCAAAACTATAACAGATGCAAGCTTGTCCTGTTTGGTGGAGATGATATTTAATAAAATAAGTAGAAATCCACTAAAAGTTTTGTTTGGTTATCTTGCAATCCCGAGATAATCGTCTCCATGCTCCAAATCCATTTTAAAGCCATTTTTAAGGCATTTCGCGCATACATGAAATGAACACATTTTTCTCCAAAACTATAACAGATGCAAGCTTGTCCTGTTTGGTGGAGATGATATTTAATAAAATAAGTAGAAATCCACTAAAAGTTTTGTTTGGTTATCTTGCAATCCCGAGATAATCGTCTCCATGCTCCAAATCTATTTTAAAGCCATTTTTAAGGCATTTCGCGCATATATGAAATGAACACATTTTTCTCCAAAACTATAACAGATGCAAGCTTGTCCTGTTTGGTGGAGATGATATTTAATAAAATAAGTAGAAATCCACTAAAAGTTTTGTTTGGTTATCTTGCAATCCGAGATAATCGTCTCCATGCTCCAAATCTATTTTAAAGCCATTTTTAAGGCATTTCGCGCATATATGAAATGAACACATTTTTCTCCAAAACTATAACAGATGCAAGCTTGTCCTGTTTGGTGGAGATGATATTTAATAAAATAAGTAGAAATCCACTAAAAGTTTTGTTTGGTTATCTTACAATCCCGAGATAATCGTCTCCATGCTCCAAATCCATTTTAAAGCCATTTTTAAGGCATTTCGCGCATACATGAAATGAACACATTTTCTCCAAAACTATAACAGATGCAAGCTTGTCCTGTTTGGTGGAGATGATATTTAATAAAATAAGTAGAAATCCACTAAAAGTTTTGTTTGGTTATCTTGCAATCCCGAGATAATCGTCTCCATGCTCCAAATCCATTTTAAAGCCATTTTTAAGGCATTTCGCGCATACATGAAATGAACACATTTTTCTCCAAAACTATAACAGATGCAAGCTTGTCCTGTTTGGTGGAGATGATATTTAATAAAATAAGTAGAAATCCACTAAAAGTTTTGTTTGGTTATCTTGCAATCCCGAGATAATCGTCTCCATGCTCCAAATCCATTTTAAAGCCATTTTTAAGGCATTTCGCGCATACATGAAATGAACACATTTTTCTCCAAAACTATAACAGATGCAAGCTTGTCCTGTTTGGTGGAGATGATATTTAATAAAATAAGTAGAAATCCACTAAAAGTTTTGTTTGGTTATCTTGCAATCCCGAGATAATCGTCTCCATGCTCCAAATCCATTTTAAAGCCATTTTTAAGGCATTTCGCGCATACATGAAATGAACACATTTTTCTCCAAAACTATAACAGATGCAAGCTTGTCCTGTTTGGTGGAGATGATATTTAATAAAATAAGTAGAAATCCACTAAAAGTTTTGTTTGGTTATCTTGCAATCCCGAGATAATCGTCTCCATGCTCCAAATCCATTTTAAAGCCATTTTTAAGGCATTTCGCGCATACATGAAATGAACACATTTTTCTCCAAAACTATAACAGATGCAAGCTTGTCCTGTTTGGTGGAGATGATATTTAATAAAATAAGTAGAAATCCACTAAAAGTTTTGTTTGGTTATCTTGCAATCCCGAGATAATCGTCTCCATGCTCCAAATCCATTTTAAAGCCATTTTTAAGGCATTTCGCGCATACATGAAATGAACACATTTTTCTCCAAAACTATAACAGATGCAAGCTTGTCCTGTTTGGTGGAGATGATATTTAATAAAATAAGTAGAAATCCACTAAAAGTTTTGTTTGGTTATCTTGCAATCCCGAGATAATCGTCTCCATGCTCCAAATCCTATTTTAAAGCCATTTTTAAGGCATTTCGCGCATACATGAAATGAACACATTTTTCTCCAAAACTATAACAGATGCAAGCTTGTCCTGTTTGGTGGAGATGATATTTAATAAAATAAGTAGAAATCCACTAAAAGTTTTGTTTGGTTATCTTGCAATCCCGAGATAATCGTCTCCATGCTCCAAATCCATTTTAAAGCCATTTTTAAGGCATTTCGCGCATACATGAAATGAACACATTTTTCTCCAAAACTATAACAGATGCAAGCTTGTCCTGTTTGGTGGAGATGATATTTAATAAAATAAGTAGAAATCCACTAAAAGTTTTGTTTGGTTATCTTGCAATCCCGAGATAATCGTCTCCATGCTCCAAATCCATTTTAAAGCCATTTTTAAGGCATTTCGCGCATACATGAAATGAACACATTTTTCTCCAAAACTATAACAGATGCAAGCTTGTCCTGTTTGGTGGAGATGATATTTAATAAAATAAGTAGAAATCCACTAAAAGTTTTGTTTGGTTATCTTGCAATCCCGAGATAATCGTCTCCATGCTCCAAATCCATTTTAAAGCCATTTTTAAGGCATTTCGCGCATACATGAAATGAACACATTTTTCTCCAAAACTATAACAGATGCAAGCTTGTCCTGTTTGGTGGAGATGATATTTAATAAAATAAGTAGAAATCCACTAAAAGTTTTGTTTGGTTATCTTGCAATCCCGAGATAATCGTCTCCATGCTCCAAATCCATTTTAAAGCCATTTTTAAGGCATTTCGCGCATACATGAAATGAACACATTTTTCTCCAAAACTATAACAGATGCAAGCTTGTCCTGTTTGGTGGAGATGATATTTAATAAAATAAGTAGAAATCCACTAAAAGTTTTGTTTGGTTATCTTGCAATCCCGAGATAATCGTCTCCATGCTCCAAATCCATTTTAAAGCCATTTTTAAGGCATTTCGCGCATACATGAAATGAACACATTTTTCTCCAAAACTATAACAGATGCAAGCTTGTCCTGTTTGGTGGAGATGATATTTAATAAAATAAGTAGAAATCCACTAAAAGTTTTGTTTGGTTATCTTGCAATCCCGAGATAATCGTCTCCATGCTCCAAATCCATTTTAAAGCCATTTTTAAGGCATTTCGCGCATACATGAAATGAACACATTTTTCTCCAAAACTATAACAGATGCAAGCTTGTCCTGTTTGGTGGAGATGATATTTAATAAAATAAGTAGAAATCCACTAAAAGTTTTGTTTGGTTATCTTGCAATCCCGAGATAATCGTCTCCATGCTCCAAATCCATTTTAAAGCCATTTTTAAGGCATTTCGCGCATACATGAAATGAACACATTTTTCTCCAAAACTATAACAGATGCAAGCTTGTCCTGTTTGGTGGAGATGATATTTAATAAAATAAGTAGAAATCCACTAAAAGTTTTGTTTGGTTATCTTGCAATCCCGAGATAATCGTCTCCATGCTCCAAATCCATTTTAAAGCCATTTTTAAGGCATTTCGCGCATACATGAAATGAACACATTTTTCTCCAAAACTATAACAGATGCAAGCTTGTCCTGTTTGGTGGAGATGATATTTAATAAAATAAGTAGAAATCCACTAAAAGTTTTGTTTGGTTATCTTGCAATCCCGAGATAATCGTCTCCATGCTCCAAATCCATTTTAAAGCCATTTTTAAGGCATTTCGCGCATACATGAAATGAACACATTTTTCTCCAAAACTATAACAGATGCAAGCTTGTCCTGTTTGGTGGAGATGATATTTAATAAAATAAGTAGAAATCCACTAAAAGTTTTGTTTGGTTATCTTGCAATCCCGAGATAATCGTCTCCATGCTCCAAATCCATTTTAAAGCCATTTTTAAGGCATTTCGCGCATACATGAAATGAACACATTTTTCTCCAAAACTATAACAGATGCAAGCTTGTCCTGTTTGGTGGAGATGATATTTAATAAAATAAGTAGAAATCCACTAAAAGTTTTGTTTGGTTATCTTGCAATCCCGAGATAATCGTCTCCATGCTCCAAATCCATTTTAAAGCCATTTTTAAGGCATTTCGCGCATACATGAAATGAACACATTTTTCTCCAAAACTATAACAGATGCAAGCTTGTCCTGTTTGGTGGAGATGACATTTAATAAAATAAGTAGAAATCCACTAAAAGTTTTGTTTGGTTATCTTGCAATCCCGAGATAATCGTCTCCATGCTCCAAATCCATTTTAAAGCCATTTTTAAGGCATTTCGCGCATACATGAAATGAACACATTTTTCTCCAAAACTATAACAGATGCAAGCTTGTCCTGTTTGGTGGAGATGATATTTAATAAAATAAGTAGAAATCCACTAAAAGTTTTGTTTGGTTATCTTGCAATCCCGAGATAATCGTCTCCATGCTCCAAATCCATTTTAAAGCCATTTTTAAGGCATTTCGCGCATACATGAAATGAACACATTTTTCTCCAAAACTATAACAGATGCAAGCTTGTCCTGTTTGGTGGAGATGATATTTAATAAAATAAGTAGAAATCCACTAAAAGTTTTGTTTGGTTATCTTGCAATCCCGAGATAATCGTCTCCATGCTCCAAATCCATTTTAAAGCCATTTTTAAGGCATTTCGCGCATACATGAAATGAACACATTTTTCTCCAAAACTATAACAGATGCAAGCTTGTCCTGTTTGGTGGAGATGATATTTAATAAAATAAGTAGAAATCCACTAAAAGTTTTGTTTGGTTATCTTGCAATCCCGAGATAATCGTCTCCATGCTCCAAATCCATTTTAAAGCCATTTTTAAGGCATTTCGCGCATACATGAAATGAACACATTTTTCTCCAAAACTATAACAGATGCAAGCTTGTCCTGTTTGGTGGAGATGATATTTAATAAAATAAGTAGAAATCCACTAAAAGTTTTGTTTGGTTATCTTGCAATCCCGAGATAATCGTCTCCATGCTCCAAATCCATTTTAAAGCCATTTTTAAGGCATTTCGCGCATACATGAAATGAACACATTTTTCTCCAAAACTATAACAGATGCAAGCTTGTCCTGTTTGGTGGAGATGATATTTAATAAAATAAGTAGAAATCCACTAAAAGTTTTGTTTGGTTATCTTGCAATCCCGAGATAATCGTCTCCATGCTCCAAATCCATTTTAAAGCCATTTTTAAGGCATTTCGCGCATACATGAAATGAACACATTTTTCTCCAAAACTATAACAGATGCAAGCTTGTCCTGTTTGGTGGAGATGATATTTAATAAAATAAGTAGAAATCCACTAAAAGTTTTGTTTGGTTATCTTGCAATCCCCCCCCGAGATAATCGTCTCCATGCTCCAAATCCATTTTAAAGCCATTTTTAAGGCTCGCGCATACATGAAATGAACACATTTTTCTCCAAAACTATAACAGATGCAAGCTTGTCCTGTTTGGTGGAGATGATATTTAATAAAATAAGTAGAAATCCACTAAAAGTTTTGTTTGGTTATCTTGCAATCCCGAGATAATCGTCTCCATGCTCCAAATCCATTTTAAAGCCATTTTTAAGGCATTTCGCGCATACATGAAATGAACACATTTTTCTCCAAAACTATAACAGATGCAAGCTTGTCCTGTTTGGTGGAGATGATATTTAATAAAATAAGTAGAAATCCACTAAAAGTTTTGTTTGGTTATCTTGCAATCCCGAGATAATCGTCTCCATGCTCCAAATCCATTTTAAAGCCATTTTTAAGGCATTTCGCGCATACATGAAATGAACACATTTTTCTCCAAAACTATAACAGATGCAAGCTTGTCCTGTTTGGTGGAGATGATATTTAATAAAATAAGTAGAAATCCACTAAAAGTTTTGTTTGGTTATCTTGCAATCCCGAGATAATCGTCTCCATGCTCCAAATCCATTTTAAAGCCATTTTTAAGGCATTTCGCGCATACATGAAATGAACACATTTTTCTCCAAAACTATAACAGATGCAAGCTTGTCCTGTTTGGTGGAGATGATATTTAATAAAATAAGTAGAAATCCACTAAAAGTTTTGTTTGGTTATCTTGCAATCCCGAGATAATCGTCTCCATGCTCCAAATCCATTTTAAAGCCATTTTTAAGGCATTTCGCGCATACATGAAATGAACACATTTTTCTCCAAAACTATAACAGATGCAAGCTTGTCCTGTTTGGTGGAGATGATATTTAATAAAATAAGTAGAAATCCACTAAAAGTTTTGTTTGGTTATCTTGCAATCCCGAGATAATCGTCTCCATGCTCCAAATCCATTTTAAAGCCATTTTTAAGGCATTTCGCGCATACATGAAATGAACACATTTTTCTCCAAAACTATAACAGATGCAAGCTTGTCCTGTTTGGTGGAGATGATATTTAATAAAATAAGTAGAAATCCACTAAAAGTTTTGTTTGGTTATCTTGCAATCCCGAGATAATCGTCTCCATGCTCCAAATCCATTTTAAAGCCATTTTTAAGGCATTTCGCGCATACATGAAATGAACACATTTTTCTCCAAAACTATAACAGATGCAAGCTTGTCCTGTTTGGTGGAGATGATATTTAATAAAATAAGTAGAAATCCACTAAAAGTTTTGTTTGGTTATCTTGCAATCCCGAGATAATCGTCTCCATGCTCCAAATCCATTTTAAAGCCATTTTTAAGGCATTTCGCGCATACATGAAATGAACACATTTTTCTCCAAAACTATAACAGATGCAAGCTTGTCCTGTTTGGTGGAGATGATATTTAATAAAATAAGTAGAAATCCACTAAAAGTTTTGTTTGGTTATCTTGCAATCCCGAGATAATCGTCTCCATGCTCCAAATCCATTTTAAAGCCATTTTTAAGGCATTTCGCGCATACATGAAATGAACACATTTTTCTCCAAAACTATAACAGATGCAAGCTTGTCCTGTTTGGTGGAGATGATATTTAATAAAATAAGTAGAAATCCACTAAAAGTTTTGTTTGGTTATCTTGCAATCCCGAGATAATCGTCTCCATGCTCCAAATCCATTTTAAAGCCATTTTTAAGGCATTTCGCGCATACATGAAATGAACACATTTTTCTCCAAAACTATAACAGATGCAAGCTTGTCCTGTTTGGTGGAGATGATATTTAATAAAATAAGTAGAAATCCACTAAAAGTTTTGTTTGGTTATCTTGCAATCCCGAGATAATCGTCTCCATGCTCCAAATCCATTTTAAAGCCATTTTTAAGGCATTTCGCGCATACATGAAATGAACACATTTTTCTCCAAAACTATAACAGATGCAAGCTTGTCCTGTTTGGTGGAGATGATATTTAATAAAATAAGTAGAAATCCACTAAAAGTTTTGTTTGGTTATCTTGCAATCCCGAGATAATCGTCTCCATGCTCCAAATCCATTTTAAAGCCATTTTTAAGGCATTTCGCGCATACATGAAATGAACACATTTTTCTCCAAAACTATAACAGATGCAAGCTTGTCCTGTTTGGTGGAGATGATATTTAATAAAATAAGTAGAAATCCACTAAAAGTTTTGTTTGGTTATCTTGCAATCCCGAGATAATCGTCTCCATGCTCCAAATCCATTTTAAAGCCATTTTTAAGGCATTTCGCGCATACATGAAATGAACACATTTTTCTCCAAAACTATAACAGATGCAAGCTTGTCCTGTTTGGTGGAGATGATATTTAATAAAATAAGTAGAAATCCACTAAAAGTTTTGTTTGGTTATCTTGCAATCCCGAGATAATCGTCTCCATGCTCCAAATCCATTTTAAAGCCATTTTTAAGGCATTTCGCGCATACATGAAATGAACACATTTTTCTCCAAAACTATAACAGATGCAAGCTTGTCCTGTTTGGTGGAGATGATATTTAATAAAATAAGTAGAAATCCACTAAAAGTTTTGTTTGGTTATCTTGCAATCCCGAGATAATCGTCTCCATGCTCCAAATCCATTTTAAAGCCATTTTTAAGGCATTTCGCGCATACATGAAATGAACACATTTTTCTCCAAAACTATAACAGATGCAAGCTTGTCCTGTTTGGTGGAGATGATATTTAATAAAATAAGTAGAAATCCACTAAAAGTTTTGTTTGGTTATCTTGCAATCCCGAGATAATCGTCTCCATGCTCCAAATCCATTTTAAAGCCATTTTTAAGGCATTTCGCGCATACATGAAATGAACACATTTTTCTCCAAAACTATAACAGATGCAAGCTTGTCCTGTTTGGTGGAGATGATATTTAATAAAATAAGTAGAAATCCACTAAAAGTTTTGTTTGGTTATCTTGCAATCCCGAGATAATCGTCTCCATGCTCCAAATCCATTTTAAAGCCATTTTTAAGGCATTTCGCGCATACATGAAATGAACACATTTTTCTCCAAAACTATAACAGATGCAAGCTTGTCCTGTTTGGTGGAGATGATATTTAATAAAATAAGTAGAAATCCACTAAAAGTTTTGTTTGGTTATCTTGCAATCCCGAGATAATCGTCTCCATGCTCCAAATCCATTTTAAAGCCATTTTTAAGGCATTTCGCGCATACATGAAATGAACACATTTTTCTCCAAAACTATAACAGATGCAAGCTTGTCCTGTTTGGTGGAGATGATATTTAATAAAATAAGTAGAAATCCACTAAAAGTTTTGTTTGGTTATCTTGCAATCCCGAGATAATCGTCTCCATGCTCCAAATCCATTTTAAAGCCATTTTTAAGGCATTTCGCGCATACATGAAATGAACACATTTTTCTCCAAAACTATAACAGATGCAAGCTTGTCCTGTTTGGTGGAGATGATATTTAATAAAATAAGTAGAAATCCACTAAAAGTTTTGTTTGGTTATCTTGCAATCCCGAGATAATCGTCTCCATGCTCCAAATCCATTTTAAAGCCATTTTTAAGGCATTTCGCGCATACATGAAATGAACACATTTTTCTCCAAAACTATAACAGATGCAAGCTTGTCCTGTTTGGTGGAGATGATATTTAATAAAATAAGTAGAAATCCACTAAAAGTTTTGTTTGGTTATCTTGCAATCCCGAGATAATCGTCTCCATGCTCCAAATCCATTTTAAAGCCATTTTTAAGGCATTTCGCGCATACATGAAATGAACACATTTTTCTCCAAAACTATAACAGATGCAAGCTTGTCCTGTTTGGTGGAGATGATATTTAATAAAATAAGTAGAAATCCACTAAAAGTTTTGTTTGGTTATCTTGCAATCCCGAGATAATCGTCTCCATGCTCCAAATCCATTTTAAAGCCATTTTTAAGGCATTTCGCGCATACATGAAATGAACACATTTTTCTCCAAAACTATAACAGATGCAAGCTTGTCCTGTTTGGTGGAGATGATATTTAATAAAATAAGTAGAAATCCACTAAAAGTTTTGTTTGGTTATCTTGCAATCCCGAGATAATCGTCTCCATGCTCCAAATCCATTTTAAAGCCATTTTTAAGGCATTTCGCGCATACATGAAATGAACACATTTTTCTCCAAAACTATAACAGATGCAAGCTTGTCCTGTTTGGTGGAGATGATATTTAATAAAATAAGTAGAAATCCACTAAAAGTTTTGTTTGGTTATCTTGCAATCCCGAGATAATCGTCTCCATGCTCCAAATCCATTTTAAAGCCATTTTTAAGGCATTTCGCGCATACATGAAATGAACACATTTTTCTCCAAAACTATAACAGATGCAAGCTTGTCCTGTTTGGTGGAGATGATATTTAATAAAATAAGTAGAAATCCACTAAAAGTTTTGTTTGGTTATCTTGCAATCCCGAGATAATCGTCTCCATGCTCCAAATCCATTTTAAAGCCATTTTTAAGGCATTTCGCGCATACATGAAATGAACACATTTTTCTCCAAAACTATAACAGATGCAAGCTTGTCCTGTTTGGTGGAGATGATATTTAATAAAATAAGTAGAAATCCACTAAAAGTTTTGTTTGGTTATCTTGCAATCCCGAGATAATCGTCTCCATGCTCCAAATCCATTTTAAAGCCATTTTTAAGGCATTTCGCGCATACATGAAATGAACACATTTTTCTCCAAAACTATAACAGATGCAAGCTTGTCCTGTTTGGTGGAGATGATATTTAATAAAATAAGTAGAAATCCACTAAAAGTTTTGTTTGGTTATCTTGCAATCCCGAGATAATCGTCTCCATGCTCCAAATCCATTTTAAAGCCATTTTTAAGGCATTTCGCGCATACATGAAATGAACACATTTCATGTATGCGCGAAATGCCTTAAAAATGGCTTTAAAATGGATTTGGAGCATGGAGACGATTATCTCGGGATTGCAAGATAACCAAACAAAACTTTTAGTGGATTTCTACTTATTTTATTAAATATCATCTCCACCAAACAGGACAAGCTTGCATCTGTTATAGTTTTGGAGAAAAATGTGTTCATTTCATGTATGCGCGAAATGCCTTAAAAATGGCTTTAAAATGGATTTGGAGCATGGAGACGATTATCTCGGGATTGCAAGATAACCAAACAAAACTTTTAGTGGATTTCTACTTATTTTATTAAATATCATCTCCACCAAACAGGACAAGCTTGCATCTGTTATAGTTTTGGAGAAAAATGTGTTCATTTCATGTATGCGCGAAATGCCTTAAAAATGGCTTTAAAATGGATTTGGAGCATGGAGACGATTATCTCGGGATTGCAAGATAACCAAACAAAACTTTTAGTGGATTTCTACTTATTTTATTAAATATCATCTCCACCAAACAGGACAAGCTTGCATCTGTTATAGTTTTGGAGAAAAATGTGTTCATTTCATGTATGCGCGAAATGCCTTAAAAATGGCTTTAAAATGGATTTGGAGCATGGAGACGATTATCTCGGGATTGCAAGATAACCAAACAAAACTTTTAGTGGATTTCTACTTATTTTATTAAATATCATCTCCACCAAACAGGACAAGCTTGCATCTGTTATAGTTTTGGAGAAAAATGTGTTCATTTCATGTATGCGCGAAATGCCTTAAAAATGGCTTTAAAATGGATTTGGAGCATGGAGACGATTATCTCGGGATTGCAAGATAACCAAACAAAACTTTTAGTGGATTTCTACTTATTTTATTAAATATCATCTCCACCAAACAGGACAAGCTTGCATCTGTTATAGTTTTGGAGAAAAATGTGTTCATTTCATGTATGCGCGAAATGCCTTAAAAATGGCTTTAAAATGGATTTGGAGCATGGAGACGATTATCTCGGGATTGCAAGATAACCAAACAAAACTTTTAGTGGATTTCTACTTATTTTATTAAATATCATCTCCACCAAACAGGACAAGCTTGCATCTGTTATAGTTTTGGAGAAAAATGTGTTCATTTCATGTATGCGCGAAATGCCTTAAAAATGGCTTTAAAATGGATTTGGAGCATGGAGACGATTATCTCGGGATTGCAAGATAACCAAACAAAACTTTTAGTGGATTTCTACTTATTTTATTAAATATCATCTCCACCAAACAGGACAAGCTTGCATCTGTTATAGTTTTGGAGAAAAATGTGTTCATTTCATGTATGCGCGAAATGCCTTAAAAATGGCTTTAAAATGGATTTGGAGCATGGAGACGATTATCTCGGGATTGCAAGATAACCAAACAAAACTTTTAGTGGATTTCTACTTATTTTATTAAATATCATCTCCACCAAACAGGACAAGCTTGCATCTGTTATAGTTTTGGAGAAAAATGTGTTCATTTCATGTATGCGCGAAATGCCTTAAAAATGGCTTTAAAATGGATTTGGAGCATGGAGACGATTATCTCGGGATTGCAAGATAACCAAACAAAACTTTTAGTGGATTTCTACTTATTTTATTAAATATCATCTCCACCAAACAGGACAAGCTTGCATCTGTTATAGTTTTGGAGAAAAATGTGTTCATTTCATGTATGCGCGAAATGCCTTAAAAATGGCTTTAAAATGGATTTGGAGCATGGAGACGATTATCTCGGGATTGCAAGATAACCAAACAAAACTTTTAGTGGATTTCTACTTATTTTATTAAATATCATCTCCACCAAACAGGACAAGCTTGCATCTGTTATAGTTTTGGAGAAAAATGTGTTCATTTCATGTATGCGCGAAATGCCTTAAAAATGGCTTTAAAATGGATTTGGAGCATGGAGACGATTATCTCGGGATTGCAAGATAACCAAACAAAACTTTTAGTGGATTTCTACTTATTTTATTAAATATCATCTCCACCAAACAGGACAAGCTTGCATCTGTTATAGTTTTGGAGAAAAATGTGTTCATTTCATGTATGCGCGAAATGCCTTAAAAATGGCTTTAAAATGGATTTGGAGCATGGAGACGATTATCTCGGGATTGCAAGATAACCAAACAAAACTTTTAGTGGATTTCTACTTATTTTATTAAATATCATCTCCACCAAACAGGACAAGCTTGCATCTGTTATAGTTTTGGAGAAAAATGTGTTCATTTCATGTATGCGCGAAATGCCTTAAAAATGGCTTTAAAATGGATTTGGAGCATGGAGACGATTATCTCGGGATTGCAAGATAACCAAACAAAACTTTTAGTGGATTTCTACTTATTTTATTAAATATCATCTCCACCAAACAGGACAAGCTTGCATCTGTTATAGTTTTGGAGAAAAATGTGTTCATTTCATGTATGCGCGAAATGCCTTAAAAATGGCTTTAAAATGGATTTGGAGCATGGAGACGATTATCTCGGGATTGCAAGATAACCAAACAAAACTTTTAGTGGATTTCTACTTATTTTATTAAATATCATCTCCACCAAACAGGACAAGCTTGCATCTGTTATAGTTTTGGAGAAAAATGTGTTCATTTCATGTATGCGCGAAATGCCTTAAAAATGGCTTTAAAATGGATTTGGAGCATGGAGACGATTATCTCGGGATTGCAAGATAACCAAACAAAACTTTTAGTGGATTTCTACTTATTTTATTAAATATCATCTCCACCAAACAGGACAAGCTTGCATCTGTTATAGTTTTGGAGAAAAATGTGTTCATTTCATGTATGCGCGAAATGCCTTAAAAATGGCTTTAAAATGGATTTGGAGCATGGAGACGATTATCTCGGGATTGCAAGATAACCAAACAAAACTTTTAGTGGATTTCTACTTATTTTATTAAATATCATCTCCACCAAACAGGACAAGCTTGCATCTGTTATAGTTTTGGAGAAAAATGTGTTCATTTCATGTATGCGCGAAATGCCTTAAAAATGGCTTTAAAATGGATTTGGAGCATGGAGACGATTATCTCGGGATTGCAAGATAACCAAACAAAACTTTTAGTGGATTTCTACTTATTTTATTAAATATCATCTCCACCAAACAGGACAAGCTTGCATCTGTTATAGTTTTGGAGAAAAATGTGTTCATTTCATGTATGCGCGAAATGCCTTAAAAATGGCTTTAAAATGGATTTGGAGCATGGAGACGATTATCTCGGGATTGCAAGATAACCAAACAAAACTTTTAGTGGATTTCTACTTATTTTATTAAATATCATCTCCACCAAACAGGACAAGCTTGCATCTGTTATAGTTTTGGAGAAAAATGTGTTCATTTCATGTATGCGCGAAATGCCTTAAAAATGGCTTTAAAATGGATTTGGAGCATGGAGACGATTATCTCGGGATTGCAAGATAACCAAACAAAACTTTTAGTGGATTTCTACTTATTTTATTAAATATCATCTCCACCAAACAGGACAAGCTTGCATCTGTTATAGTTTTGGAGAAAAATGTGTTCATTTCATGTATGCGCGAAATGCCTTAAAAATGGCTTTAAAATGGATTTGGAGCATGGAGACGATTATCTCGGGATTGCAAGATAACCAAACAAAACTTTTAGTGGATTTCTACTTATTTTATTAAATATCATCTCCACCAAACAGGACAAGCTTGCATCTGTTATAGTTTTGGAGAAAAATGTGTTCATTTCATGTATGCGCGAAATGCCTTAAAAATGGCTTTAAAATGGATTTGGAGCATGGAGACGATTATCTCGGGATTGCAAGATAACCAAACAAAACTTTTAGTGGATTTCTACTTATTTTATTAAATATCATCTCCACCAAACAGGACAAGCTTGCATCTGTTATAGTTTTGGAGAAAAATGTGTTCATTTCATGTATGCGCGAAATGCCTTAAAAATGGCTTTAAAATGGATTTGGAGCATGGAGACGATTATCTCGGGATTGCAAGATAACCAAACAAAACTTTTAGTGGATTTCTACTTATTTTATTAAATATCATCTCCACCAAACAGGACAAGCTTGCATCTGTTATAGTTTTGGAGAAAAATGTGTTCATTTCATGTATGCGCGAAATGCCTTAAAAATGGCTTTAAAATGGATTTGGAGCATGGAGACGATTATCTCGGGATTGCAAGATAACCAAACAAAACTTTTAGTGGATTTCTACTTATTTTATTAAATATCATCTCCACCAAACAGGACAAGCTTGCATCTGTTATAGTTTTGGAGAAAAATGTGTTCATTTCATGTATGCGCGAAATGCCTTAAAAATGGCTTTAAAATGGATTTGGAGCATGGAGACGATTATCTCGGGATTGCAAGATAACCAAACAAAACTTTTAGTGGATTTCTACTTATTTTATTAAATATCATCTCCACCAAACAGGACAAGCTTGCATCTGTTATAGTTTTGGAGAAAAATGTGTTCATTTCATGTATGCGCGAAATGCCTTAAAAATGGCTTTAAAATGGATTTGGAGCATGGAGACGATTATCTCGGGATTGCAAGATAACCAAACAAAACTTTTAGTGGATTTCTACTTATTTTATTAAATATCATCTCCACCAAACAGGACAAGCTTGCATCTGTTATAGTTTTGGAGAAAAATGTGTTCATTTCATGTATGCGCGAAATGCCTTAAAAATGGCTTTAAAATGGATTTGGAGCATGGAGACGATTATCTCGGGATTGCAAGATAACCAAACAAAACTTTTAGTGGATTTCTACTTATTTTATTAAATATCATCTCCACCAAACAGGACAAGCTTGCATCTGTTATAGTTTTGGAGAAAAATGTGTTCATTTCATGTATGCGCGAAATGCCTTAAAAATGGCTTTAAAATGGATTTGGAGCATGGAGACGATTATCTCGGGATTGCAAGATAACCAAACAAAACTTTTAGTGGATTTCTACTTATTTTATTAAATATCATCTCCACCAAACAGGACAAGCTTGCATCTGTTATAGTTTTGGAGAAAAATGTGTTCATTTCATGTATGCGCGAAATGCCTTAAAAATGGCTTTAAAATGGATTTGGAGCATGGAGACGATTATCTCGGGATTGCAAGATAACCAAACAAAACTTTTAGTGGATTTCTACTTATTTTATTAAATATCATCTCCACCAAACAGGACAAGCTTGCATCTGTTATAGTTTTGGAGAAAAATGTGTTCATTTCATGTATGCGCGAAATGCCTTAAAAATGGCTTTAAAATGGATTTGGAGCATGGAGACGATTATCTCGGGATTGCAAGATAACCAAACAAAACTTTTAGTGGATTTCTACTTATTTTATTAAATATCATCTCCACCAAACAGGACAAGCTTGCATCTGTTATAGTTTTGGAGAAAAATGTGTTCATTTCATGTATGCGCGAAATGCCTTAAAAATGGCTTTAAAATGGATTTGGAGCATGGAGACGATTATCTCGGGATTGCAAGATAACCAAACAAAACTTTTAGTGGATTTCTACTTATTTTATTAAATATCATCTCCACCAAACAGGACAAGCTTGCATCTGTTATAGTTTTGGAGAAAAATGTGTTCATTTCATGTATGCGCGAAATGCCTTAAAAATGGCTTTAAAATGGATTTGGAGCATGGAGACGATTATCTCGGGATTGCAAGATAACCAAACAAAACTTTTAGTGGATTTCTACTTATTTTATTAAATATCATCTCCACCAAACAGGACAAGCTTGCATCTGTTATAGTTTTGGAGAAAAATGTGTTCATTTCATGTATGCGCGAAATGCCTTAAAAATGGCTTTAAAATGGATTTGGAGCATGGAGACGATTATCTCGGGATTGCAAGATAACCAAACAAAACTTTTAGTGGATTTCTACTTATTTTATTAAATATCATCTCCACCAAACAGGACAAGCTTGCATCTGTTATAGTTTTGGAGAAAAATGTGTTCATTTCATGTATGCGCGAAATGCCTTAAAAATGGCTTTAAAATGGATTTGGAGCATGGAGACGATTATCTCGGGATTGCAAGATAACCAAACAAAACTTTTAGTGGATTTCTACTTATTTTATTAAATATCATCTCCACCAAACAGGACAAGCTTGCATCTGTTATAGTTTTGGAGAAAAATGTGTTCATTTCATGTATGCGCGAAATGCCTTAAAAATGGCTTTAAAATGGATTTGGAGCATGGAGACGATTATCTCGGGATTGCAAGATAACCAAACAAAACTTTTAGTGGATTTCTACTTATTTTATTAAATATCATCTCCACCAAACAGGACAAGCTTGCATCTGTTATAGTTTTGGAGAAAAATGTGTTCATTTCATGTATGCGCGAAATGCCTTAAAAATGGCTTTAAAATGGATTTGGAGCATGGAGACGATTATCTCGGGATTGCAAGATAACCAAACAAAACTTTTAGTGGATTTCTACTTATTTTATTAAATATCATCTCCACCAAACAGGACAAGCTTGCATCTGTTATAGTTTTGGAGAAAAATGTGTTCATTTCATGTATGCGCGAAATGCCTTAAAAATGGCTTTAAAATGGATTTGGAGCATGGAGACGATTATCTCGGGATTGCAAGATAACCAAACAAAACTTTTAGTGGATTTCTACTTATTTTATTAAATATCATCTCCACCAAACAGGACAAGCTTGCATCTGTTATAGTTTTGGAGAAAAATGTGTTCATTTCATGTATGCGCGAAATGCCTTAAAAATGGCTTTAAAATGGATTTGGAGCATGGAGACGATTATCTCGGGATTGCAAGATAACCAAACAAAACTTTTAGTGGATTTCTACTTATTTTATTAAATATCATCTCCACCAAACAGGACAAGCTTGCATCTGTTATAGTTTTGGAGAAAAATGTGTTCATTTCATGTATGCGCGAAATGCCTTAAAAATGGCTTTAAAATGGATTTGGAGCATGGAGACGATTATCTCGGGATTGCAAGATAACCAAACAAAACTTTTAGTGGATTTCTACTTATTTTATTAAATATCATCTCCACCAAACAGGACAAGCTTGCATCTGTTATAGTTTTGGAGAAAAATGTGTTCATTTCATGTATGCGCGAAATGCCTTAAAAATGGCTTTAAAATGGATTTGGAGCATGGAGACGATTATCTCGGGATTGCAAGATAACCAAACAAAACTTTTAGTGGATTTCTACTTATTTTATTAAATATCATCTCCACCAAACAGGACAAGCTTGCATCTGTTATAGTTTTGGAGAAAAATGTGTTCATTTCATGTATGCGCGAAATGCCTTAAAAATGGCTTTAAAATGGATTTGGAGCATGGAGACGATTATCTCGGGATTGCAAGATAACCAAACAAAACTTTTAGTGGATTTCTACTTATTTTATTAAATATCATCTCCACCAAACAGGACAAGCTTGCATCTGTTATAGTTTTGGAGAAAAATGTGTTCATTTCATGTATGCGCGAAATGCCTTAAAAATGGCTTTAAAATGGATTTGGAGCATGGAGACGATTATCTCGGGATTGCAAGATAACCAAACAAAACTTTTAGTGGATTTCTACTTATTTTATTAAATATCATCTCCACCAAACAGGACAAGCTTGCATCTGTTATAGTTTTGGAGAAAAATGTGTTCATTTCATGTATGCGCGAAATGCCTTAAAAATGGCTTTAAAATGGATTTGGAGCATGGAGACGATTATCTCGGGATTGCAAGATAACCAAACAAAACTTTTAGTGGATTTCTACTTATTTTATTAAATATCATCTCCACCAAACAGGACAAGCTTGCATCTGTTATAGTTTTGGAGAAAAATGTGTTCATTTCATGTATGCGCGAAATGCCTTAAAAATGGCTTTAAAATGGATTTGGAGCATGGAGACGATTATCTCGGGATTGCAAGATAACCAAACAAAACTTTTAGTGGATTTCTACTTATTTTATTAAATATCATCTCCACCAAACAGGACAAGCTTGCATCTGTTATAGTTTTGGAGAAAAATGTGTTCATTTCATGTATGCGCGAAATGCCTTAAAAATGGCTTTAAAATGGATTTGGAGCATGGAGACGATTATCTCGGGATTGCAAGATAACCAAACAAAACTTTTAGTGGATTTCTACTTATTTTATTAAATATCATCTCCACCAAACAGGACAAGCTTGCATCTGTTATAGTTTTGGAGAAAAATGTGTTCATTTCATGTATGCGCGAAATGCCTTAAAAATGGCTTTAAAATGGATTTGGAGCATGGAGACGATTATCTCGGGATTGCAAGATAACCAAACAAAACTTTTAGTGGATTTCTACTTATTTTATTAAATATCATCTCCACCAAACAGGACAAGCTTGCATCTGTTATAGTTTTGGAGAAAAATGTGTTCATTTCATGTATGCGCGAAATGCCTTAAAAATGGCTTTAAAATGGATTTGGAGCATGGAGACGATTATCTCGGGATTGCAAGATAACCAAACAAAACTTTTAGTGGATTTCTACTTATTTTATTAAATATCATCTCCACCAAACAGGACAAGCTTGCATCTGTTATAGTTTTGGAGAAAAATGTGTTCATTTCATGTATGCGCGAAATGCCTTAAAAATGGCTTTAAAATGGATTTGGAGCATGGAGACGATTATCTCGGGATTGCAAGATAACCAAACAAAACTTTTAGTGGATTTCTACTTATTTTATTAAATATCATCTCCACCAAACAGGACAAGCTTGCATCTGTTATAGTTTTGGAGAAAAATGTGTTCATTTCATGTATGCGCGAAATGCCTTAAAAATGGCTTTAAAATGGATTTGGAGCATGGAGACGATTATCTCGGGATTGCAAGATAACCAAACAAAACTTTTAGTGGATTTCTACTTATTTTATTAAATATCATCTCCACCAAACAGGACAAGCTTGCATCTGTTATAGTTTTGGAGAAAAATGTGTTCATTTCATGTATGCGCGAAATGCCTTAAAAATGGCTTTAAAATGGATTTGGAGCATGGAGACGATTATCTCGGGATTGCAAGATAACCAAACAAAACTTTTAGTGGATTTCTACTTATTTTATTAAATATCATCTCCACCAAACAGGACAAGCTTGCATCTGTTATAGTTTTGGAGAAAAATGTGTTCATTTCATGTATGCGCGAAATGCCTTAAAAATGGCTTTAAAATGGATTTGGAGCATGGAGACGATTATCTCGGGATTGCAAGATAACCAAACAAAACTTTTAGTGGATTTCTACTTATTTTATTAAATATCATCTCCACCAAACAGGACAAGCTTGCATCTGTTATAGTTTTGGAGAAAAATGTGTTCATTTCATAGTATGCGCGAAATGCCTTAAAAATGGCTTTAAAATGGATTTGGAGCATGGAGACGATTATCTCGGGATTGCAAGATAACCAAACAAAACTTTTAGTGGATTTCTACTTATTTTATTAAATATCATCTCCACCAAACAGGACAAGCTTGCATCTGTTATAGTTTTGGAGAAAAATGTGTTCATTTCATGTATGCGCGAAATGCCTTAAAAATGGCTTTAAAATGGATTTGGAGCATGGAGACGATTATCTCGGGATTGCAAGATAACCAAACAAAACTTTTAGTGGATTTCTACTTATTTTATTAAATATCATCTCCACCAAACAGGACAAGCTTGCATCTGTTATAGTTTTGGAGAAAAATGTGTTCATTTCATGTATGCGCGAAATGCCTTAAAAATGGCTTTAAAATGGATTTGGAGCATGGAGACGATTATCTCGGGATTGCAAGATAACCAAACAAAACTTTTAGTGGATTTCTACTTATTTTATTAAATATCATCTCCACCAAACAGGACAAGCTTGCATCTGTTATAGTTTTGGAGAAAAATGTGTTCATTTCATGTATGCGCGAAATGCCTTAAAAATGGCTTTAAAATGGATTTGGAGCATGGAGACGATTATCTCGGGATTGCAAGATAACCAAACAAAACTTTTAGTGGATTTCTACTTATTTTATTAAATATCATCTCCACCAAACAGGACAAGCTTGCATCTGTTATAGTTTTGGAGAAAAATGTGTTCATTTCATGTATGCGCGAAATGCCTTAAAAATGGCTTTAAAATGGATTTGGAGCATGGAGACGATTATCTCGGGATTGCAAGATAACCAAACAAAACTTTTAGTGGATTTCTACTTATTTTATTAAATATCATCTCCACCAAACAGGACAAGCTTGCATCTGTTATAGTTTTGGAGAAAAATGTGTTCATTTCATGTATGCGCGAAATGCCTTAAAAATGGCTTTAAAATGGATTTGGAGCATGGAGACGATTATCTCGGGATTGCAAGATAACCAAACAAAACTTTTAGTGGATTTCTACTTATTTTATTAAATATCATCTCCACCAAACAGGACAAGCTTGCATCTGTTATAGTTTTGGAGAAAAATGTGTTCATTTCATGTATGCGCGAAATGCCTTA
This sequence comes from Anomaloglossus baeobatrachus, assembly GCF_048569485.1. Lineage (NCBI taxonomy): Eukaryota > Metazoa > Chordata > Amphibia > Anura > Aromobatidae > Anomaloglossus > Anomaloglossus baeobatrachus. The sequence continues at coordinate 92,409 of NW_027442606.1, forward strand.
AAAATGGCTTTAAAATGGATTTGGAGCATGGAGACGATTATCTCGGGATTGCAAGATAACCAAACAAAACTTTTAGTGGATTTCTACTTATTTTATTAAATATCATCTCCACCAAACAGGACAAGCTTGCATCTGTTATAGTTTTGGAGAAAAATGTGTTCATTTCATGTATGCGCGAAATGCCTTAAAAATGGCTTTAAAATGGATTTGGAGCATGGAGACGATTATCTCGGGATTGCAAGATAACCAAACAAAACTTTTAGTGGATTTCTACTTATTTTATTAAATATCATCTCCACCAAACAGGACAAGCTTGCATCTGTTATAGTTTTGGAGAAAAATGTGTTCATTTCATGTATGCGCGAAATGCCTTAAAAATGGCTTTAAAATGGATTTGGAGCATGGAGACGATTATCTCGGGATTGCAAGATAACCAAACAAAACTTTTAGTGGATTTCTACTTATTTTATTAAATATCATCTCCACCAAACAGGACAAGCTTGCATCTGTTATAGTTTTGGAGAAAAATGTGTTCATTTCATGTATGCGCGAAATGCCTTAAAAATGGCTTTAAAATGGATTTGGAGCATGGAGACGATTATCTCGGGATTGCAAGATAACCAAACAAAACTTTTAGTGGATTTCTACTTATTTTATTAAATATCATCTCCACCAAACAGGACAAGCTTGCATCTGTTATAGTTTTGGAGAAAAATGTGTTCATTTCATGTATGCGCGAAATGCCTTAAAAATGGCTTTAAAATGGATTTGGAGCATGGAGACGATTATCTCGGGATTGCAAGATAACCAAACAAAACTTTTAGTGGATTTCTACTTATTTTATTAAATATCATCTCCACCAAACAGGACAAGCTTGCATCTGTTATAGTTTTGGAGAAAAATGTGTTCATTTCATGTATGCGCGAAATGCCTTAAAAATGGCTTTAAAATGGATTTGGAGCATGGAGACGATTATCTCGGGATTGCAAGATAACCAAACAAAACTTTTAGTGGATTTCTACTTATTTTATTAAATATCATCTCCACCAAACAGGACAAGCTTGCATCTGTTATAGTTTTGGAGAAAAATGTGTTCATTTCATGTATGCGCGAAATGCCTTAAAAATGGCTTTAAAATGGATTTGGAGCATGGAGACGATTATCTCGGGATTGCAAGATAACCAAACAAAACTTTTAGTGGATTTCTACTTATTTTATTAAATATCATCTCCACCAAACAGGACAAGCTTGCATCTGTTATAGTTTTGGAGAAAAATGTGTTCATTTCATGTATGCGCGAAATGCCTTAAAAATGGCTTTAAAATGGATTTGGAGCATGGAGACGATTATCTCGGGATTGCAAGATAACCAAACAAAACTTTTAGTGGATTTCTACTTATTTTATTAAATATCATCTCCACCAAACAGGACAAGCTTGCATCTGTTATAGTTTTGGAGAAAAATGTGTTCATTTCATGTATGCGCGAAATGCCTTAAAAATGGCTTTAAAATGGATTTGGAGCATGGAGACGATTATCTCGGGATTGCAAGATAACCAAACAAAACTTTTAGTGGATTTCTACTTATTTTATTAAATATCATCTCCACCAAACAGGACAAGCTTGCATCTGTTATAGTTTTGGAGAAAAATGTGTTCATTTCATGTATGCGCGAAATGCCTTAAAAATGGCTTTAAAATGGATTTGGAGCATGGAGACGATTATCTCGGGATTGCAAGATAACCAAACAAAACTTTTAGTGGATTTCTACTTATTTTATTAAATATCATCTCCACCAAACAGGACAAGCTTGCATCTGTTATAGTTTTGGAGAAAAATGTGTTCATTTCATGTATGCGCGAAATGCCTTAAAAATGGCTTTAAAATGGATTTGGAGCATGGAGACGATTATCTCGGGATTGCAAGATAACCAAACAAAACTTTTAGTGGATTTCTACTTATTTTATTAAATATCATCTCCACCAAACAGGACAAGCTTGCATCTGTTATAGTTTTGGAGAAAAATGTGTTCATTTCATGTATGCGCGAAATGCCTTAAAAATGGCTTTAAAATGGATTTGGAGCATGGAGACGATTATCTCGGGATTGCAAGATAACCAAACAAAACTTTTAGTGGATTTCTACTTATTTTATTAAATATCATCTCCACCAAACAGGACAAGCTTGCATCTGTTATAGTTTTGGAGAAAAATGTGTTCATTTCATGTATGCGCGAAATGCCTTAAAAATGGCTTTAAAATGGATTTGGAGCATGGAGACGATTATCTCGGGATTGCAAGATAACCAAACAAAACTTTTAGTGGATTTCTACTTATTTTATTAAATATCATCTCCACCAAACAGGACAAGCTTGCATCTGTTATAGTTTTGGAGAAAAATGTGTTCATTTCATGTATGCGCGAAATGCCTTAAAAATGGCTTTAAAATGGATTTGGAGCATGGAGACGATTATCTCGGGATTGCAAGATAACCAAACAAAACTTTTAGTGGATTTCTACTTATTTTATTAAATATCATCTCCACCAAACAGGACAAGCTTGCATCTGTTATAGTTTTGGAGAAAAATGTGTTCATTTCATGTATGCGCGAAATGCCTTAAAAATGGCTTTAAAATGGATTTGGAGCATGGAGACGATTATCTCGGGATTGCAAGATAACCAAACAAAACTTTTAGTGGATTTCTACTTATTTTATTAAATATCATCTCCACCAAACAGGACAAGCTTGCATCTGTTATAGTTTTGGAGAAAAATGTGTTCATTTCATGTATGCGCGAAATGCCTTAAAAATGGCTTTAAAATGGATTTGGAGCATGGAGACGATTATCTCGGGATTGCAAGATAACCAAACAAAACTTTTAGTGGATTTCTACTTATTTTATTAAATATCATCTCCACCAAACAGGACAAGCTTGCATCTGTTATAGTTTTGGAGAAAAATGTGTTCATTTCATGTATGCGCGAAATGCCTTAAAAATGGCTTTAAAATGGATTTGGAGCATGGAGACGATTATCTCGGGATTGCAAGATAACCAAACAAAACTTTTAGTGGATTTCTACTTATTTTATTAAATATCATCTCCACCAAACAGGACAAGCTTGCATCTGTTATAGTTTTGGAGAAAAATGTGTTCATTTCATGTATGCGCGAAATGCCTTAAAAATGGCTTTAAAATGGATTTGGAGCATGGAGACGATTATCTCGGGATTGCAAGATAACCAAACAAAACTTTTAGTGGATTTCTACTTATTTTATTAAATATCATCTCCACCAAACAGGACAAGCTTGCATCTGTTATAGTTTTGGAGAAAAATGTGTTCATTTCATGTATGCGCGAAATGCCTTAAAAATGGCTTTAAAATGGATTTGGAGCATGGAGACGATTATCTCGGGATTGCAAGATAACCAAACAAAACTTTTAGTGGATTTCTACTTATTTTATTAAATATCATCTCCACCAAACAGGACAAGCTTGCATCTGTTATAGTTTTGGAGAAAAATGTGTTCATTTCATGTATGCGCGAAATGCCTTAAAAATGGCTTTAAAATGGATTTGGAGCATGGAGACGATTATCTCGGGATTGCAAGATAACCAAACAAAACTTTTAGTGGATTTCTACTTATTTTATTAAATATCATCTCCACCAAACAGGACAAGCTTGCATCTGTTATAGTTTTGGAGAAAAATGTGTTCATTTCATGTATGCGCGAAATGCCTTAAAAATGGCTTTAAAATGGATTTGGAGCATGGA